>NC_137116.1:58259904-58264904 GCF_949357685.1 Gobio gobio
TTTTCAAGTAAACAAGAAAAATATCTTCTGTCATTTTACTTATCAAGTAAATGCACCTTGATTTAATAATTTTTAGATAAACAAAACACAAATTCTATGTAAGAAGAGCAGTGTATCCCTTATCTTCCCTGCATCAGAGGGCTTCTGTCTTTTTTGACACTACAATTCGGCCATCCGTCATAAATAATCAGGCAACTTACACCGTGTCAACACCTGGAGCGAGCGGCCAAGCACCCTAAAAAATTGAAAGCAATCCTGTCTGCGTTGGATGCGGCGAGAGGCGACGCGACACAACAAATTTCCAACGTTAAACTGATCGCGCGTTGTAGCCTATTTCTGACGCACTTCAAGTAGATCGGCGGGGGGAGATTGATGAGGCGGACCGGGAAGAGGCGGGGAACTTTTTTTTGCGCTTTATTTGGTAATATTTCAAATTAATATTAATAAAATAGTATCAGTAATACATTTTGGTGCCCTATGGATGAGTGGCGCCCCTAGCATTTGCCTATTCCGCCTATGCCACGGGCCGGCCCTGCACAGACACAGTGCTCTCGCGCTCATACACACACACACACACACACACACACAGTGCAAGAGCACTTCTGGCGTTTGCTGTAGTGCTGCGCTTTCAGGGCTGTTGGACATGGTGTTGTATTTGAGGTAAAAAATGATATAAATACTGTTCGGTTTATCGCACAAACCGATCGTTTCGTGTCTTAAGATATTAATGTGTCGTCACGAGCCGCGAGGTTTAATTTGAAGTTGTCTGTGCATGTTTTTTTTACCCTAATAGAATTCGACCCCATTGACATGCATTATATGAGTGACACACAGCAATGGTTGGAGTTAAAAATCTCCATTTGTGTTCTACTGAAGAAACAAAGACACCTACACCTTGGATGGCCTGGGGGTAAGCAGATAAATGTCAAATCTTCATTTTGACTAGTTGGCAATACGCACAGTATTGAGCACAGTGTTCAGCCGTCGAAGAAGAGTGTGCAAAGACCTGTTTAAAAACAACACGCTTGAAAAAAAGAGAGAATTTTTGATTCTTCAGTGTTTCTTCCAAACTATGTTGCAATGGTGGATGCACTACAGGTATTCTCCGATCATGCCCAGCGAATGTCCCGTTGATGACAGGACTCAGTGCTGCCCTCCGATGTCTGGTGGAGCATAGAAATAAAATTTACTTTGCATGTGTGGAACGCGATCATCTGCGCGCATCCGTGGTGTAGCATACTTTGAAAGACACGCGGACAGGGCTGCGCGCGTGAAGCCTTGTTTATACTCGACGCGTCCGCGAGGGTGCGCGCGGCAAAAATGACGTCAACGCGGAGTGGGCAGTCGTGCGCGTTCGTGCGTGTTGGGTGCGCAAGACCCCATTTCGCCTGGCGGTGGGCAGCGCATTTTGTAACAGCGCGCGCAACTCCGCATCCAAGGATGCCCGAGTTCTAGGCGAATCTAGCCGAGCATGACGTCTCATCACACTGACACCCAGTTTGCACATACAAATGAGGTGCTTATATTTACAAAAGGAGTCTACAAAACCAGAAATAAGCCCTTTTAAATAACGATCCATGTTTAATAAAAAAAATTATCACGAAACTAAATGAAAATGTTTAGTGAAATTAGGAAATATTAAAGAGATTGTTTATCCCCCTTTCGGCCGCTTTGAGAGAGAGAGAGAGAGAGAGAGAGAGAGAGAGAGAGAGAGAGAGAGAGAGAGAGAGAGAGAGAGAGAATATGCAGTCTTACAACTGTATAGGCCTACAACATTATGCCAAGCGAATTCTTATGAACAATGACAATGTTTTTACTGTGATTTATATTGTAATATGTTGTAGTATACAACAGGGATCTCCAAAATCGGTCCTGGGGTCCGTTCTTCGTACCTCGCTAACTCAGTTAGCTGGATTTGATTGTTGACGATTTGGCATGATCTTGGATTGTTTGGTTCTTCCAAGGTCATAGACTTTCTGTCATAGCAACAGGTTCTTAAACCTGCTCGGGAGCGGCTTATTTCATGTAAACATGATTAGATTGCATCTTGAGGTGATACTTAAAATATGTCCCAGCCACTGCTTTATTACAAAAGTTCATTACTGAACCAGGGACAATAATCATTTTAAATAATAATAATATAAACATGTATTTGAAAATAATATTATAATGTTGTGTAAAAGGTGTATATACTACAGGCACAGCCACTTGATTGAGAGATTTATTTGTGATGGAATAATTACTTTATAATGTTATTGCAGTCTTACACACATGCTAAAGTTACATGTACTGTAATAATAATATTTTATTATTATTTAAAATGATTATTGCCCCTGGTTCAGTAATGAACTCTGAGCCGTGCTGATGACGGATAATATGGGAGTGGCTTGATGCAGCCCAGGAGAAGCAGAGAACTTGATCTTGAACTTTAATACTGTCACGTAACAAATCTGCTTCAAATTTACTTAAAAATTAAATTAATTGCTAATTACAACATTGAAATAAAAATGTAAAGGGTGTACCAATACTATAAAATCGTGAATATAAATAATTGGTAATCATCTTTTTTTTTAAATATCATTTATCTATTATAACTTTTATGTTGGTTTCCTTATAAAGATCCAGAAATTCGTGGGGCTTTTTTGTGTAATTTGTCAAGTATTTTGTCAGGTGGCTTTTTAGGCATGATGTCATTACGTTGCTGTCTTGCCGCCAGCCAATCGCTGCATTGCTGATCGTGGTTTCCAGTATCGATGCATCTGCCCTCTAGCCTGGCTCCACCCTCCTACGTACTTCCGCTCAATTTTTTTATTTTCCTTCAGTATTCCCAAGGGGGTAATCCAGCCCCCGGAAAGCGTACCTTCCATAGGGGCAGCCATTGCTAACCAAGCCATCACCTGCTGTTAGCATTCCATTGACTCCCATTCATTTTGGCGTCACTTTGACAGCGAATAACTTTACATCTGAGGCGTTTAAAAACTCCATTCGTCCATTGTTTATTTCTAAAGAAACACGACACTGTATAATGTGGCGTTCACACCGGACGCGATTTGCGCGAAGGTGGACGCTTGAACATTTTAGAGTTTACTTGCTTCAATCGCGCGGAATTGCGTGTGACTTTAGGCTTGTTTGAGATGAGCAAAGAGATGCATTCCGGTTAGAAAAGTGTCCAAGGGCGGTCCGCCTTGCTCTGATGTCATGCTGACGTATGTCAAAAAACTCTCACGAGCGAAAGGCGGATGTGTCGGATTCTGCAGTCAAGCGCAATTGCTCTCCACCGACTGCGCGGAGCAAAAGCATGATGGGAAACGACTTGCTGACGACACAGCTTAATGCTTATTGGTTTAAACAACCGTGATGCATGGTTCTTTTTTAAAATGTTTGATTTTAAAACTCTATCATGTTTTTATGTGTGAATATTCCCAAACTCTCTAACAAAGGCGATCTCTCCGTGGGTTATATGTGATTGTTGTCATATTTATAAAAAATATATATATAAAAACATGTATGTAGGCCTAATTAAAGTAAAAATGATTGATAAACACGTCTTTCAAATGGAAATAAATAACAAAAACTTGTTCATAATATTTATTTTCATATAAAAGTAACAGAACTTAAATTATATCCAGTTTATCAGCAACAAAGCGCACGAGTGTGAATCCAGCGATATCCGCCTTTGATCTCGCAGGTGTCTGATCCACTACGAGAAGAGAGAACTGTCTGGCTTGACTGCACTTTTTTCAGTCCTCCCCTCACTGCAGCCGCCTAGTCTCGGCTGAATTTCAGGCGCATCTCAAACAAGCCTATTCACTGCACAACAGATGCGAATTCGCGTCATGGGCGGGGCTTCTGCCAGCAGCTCGTCTCGTTGAGAAATGGCTGACATGGGCTATGTTTACACGTCTTTTTTTGTTAAAATCTACTGTTAATGTGTGACAAAACGTAGTTTTAAGACTTTTTCAGTCGATAATGTAGTTGTTTAAAGCTCAAATCTGTGGTTTATTTATATAAAAAGTGCCTATTTGAACATTTTATCTGCCGTTTTCAGAGTTGTGAGCTCCAGCAGACAGCGGCGGTCAGCGCTCTTCAAAGCCGGCGAGGGCAACCTTTCCTCGGCCAGTTCTTCTACCGCTGGCTCTGATGTCTCTGTGGTGTGTCTCGAGCTATAATTCGTCTTGTAACGGCCGATCTTTGGTCTCATGGATCTATAATTTGTTCCCTGGCAAATCGTTTAGGCTGAGGGCAAAGAGAAGTTTCATTACTTTATATTTTTAAGCTATAAGTGTACGTTGCAGTTGTAACGTTAGCCTACTAGCACTGACTTTGAATGTTTGACTGAATTGTTTGCTTTATTTCATGTATAGCTTATCATACCTTTTACAAGTAAATACTTTTGTATTATTGATCATACATAAACTTGCATTTAACAAAAAGAGACTGAGCTGTGTTTCATGTCATTTAATGTTATCACAGTGATAATCATATTGTCTGAACCAGATATTAATATACAGATTTTCTCCTCATTGTTGTCACTACTAGAGCAAGCTCCTGATTGGTTAACGCGGCGCGAAATATCCGCCAAAGTTCAGATTTTTTAACTTGAGCGATTCGTGCGAATCATGCGTTCAAAACGCTCAATTTGCGTCCATCGTGGCGCCTCATTCGCGCGTATCGCGCCGCAGAATGCCATTTTGCGTCTCTGCATTGACTTGTTTATACTCGCCTTGTTTATACTCGACGCGTCCGCAAGAGCGCGAGCCTCCGCTGACTGCGCGCGCTCCTCCCCAAACGGACGAGGCGTACTGGACGCGCTCGCCATTGTGCTATTCTTTGAAACGACAGAGGGCGACATAATTGTTGGGAGTAATTGTTTTATAAACCATCAGGAAACAGCGTCGAGAAGAAGTGGACTAATGTACTCAGGTGATGATATTTATTTTAGTACACTTCACCAAAAACCACACTACAAAATGATTGTGTAAAACTCAGTAAACCTTGAT
>NC_137116.1:58267404-58329458 GCF_949357685.1 Gobio gobio
CGAGTATCATAAAATAACATTCGGACGTTAACAACATTTAAATTATAAAAGAAACTACCACTAATCTGTAGATGGCGGAAGAGTAACACTTATTGGCTCATTAGCCATTTTCTCTTTTTTTAATGAATTTTTATAGATCATCAAATCACTATTATAACATTAAAATATCTATTTTTGTTACTTTATTTGTACTTAAGTGTTAAATATATAGGCTAATTGTAGGGAAAATCACAACAAAAAACAAAAACTTCTGACTAAACTTCACAATAGATCTTTATTTAAATTGTCTGTGCTTTGTTTGTTATGATGAGAGGATTTGTAGATAAAGGAAAGATTTGTGTAAAAAGTAAACTTGCACTAAAATTCATTCAGCGTTTTGAGACTATAAAACTTGTTTTAATCGATATGGATTCTCATTCCTGGTAAATTAAACATATGACTGGTCATTATTTTCAACAGAAATGCCCGTGATTGGCTACAAAACACTCAACTCTGTAAAATCATGCACTCACATGACCCAAATAAAATAACCAGATCACTAAAAAAAAGCATTAACGTTATCTCTTCTTTATCTCTCCCCAGAATAAAATGCTACTGTAAAGCCTAGTCGAAGTCAATGCACATTTTGTGTTAATATTTACTAGAAATTGCTGCAAATGTAGTGAAAATGCTGTCTGTCCTGCTTAATCCTATTCAAACAGATTGACAGCGCGGAGTTGTTTGGAGCTATTGAGAGCTCCATGAACCACTTGACCACGTGGCAGCGAGATCAAAGTGTGTCGCTTAGGTTTTCTCCGAACTATTTTTTACCGGTCCAATCAGCGAACAGAGGGAGTGGCTGAGAATGATGACGTTGATGTCGTGCGCTTGAGTTGTTGTTCAGTAATGGCGGCAGAGAAAGATGCGAGTGAAGCCAGTCATTCCTGGCACCGCTGCCGAATATCCAGATATCCAGTTAAAGCCAGAGCAAGAACAATCTTTGCTGAGTTTTATTGGTGGCCATGATGTTGTGGCCCGGGAAAAGTTTGATTTTCCAGCTTGCTCCGTTAATGGTGAAGGAGTTGGCTGAAGCCGTCCATCTCCCACCACCCACGTTAAAATCCCCGGCCGAATTACCTACTGTTTGACAAACACCAGTCGTGTGGTAATTTAATTGCTCTCCGAATCCACATCTATGAGTTTTCAAGAATAGGCTATATCTTATCTTATCTATCTTTGACCAGAATATAACCTTTTTGACCACTGCACCGTGCGGTTGCGTGCGCTGTAATTTGGATGCATTTCTAGACTTGTTTTTCTTTAAATGCTGGCAAGTGTTTACAAGAGCAATATATTTCATCACCGTTAAAAAAATAAAAATAAAAAACCACGTAAACATTTGAATTGGGACGTTATTTACGGCAGCATTTATGCTTATCATTCCAAAATGACAGCATATTTAGCCTACAGCATATACAATCATGTTACGGTCCAAGAGAGCAGTGCGTTCCCGATCACCAGGGGCGGTTCTAGACCCTTTTGGGGGGGCTTCAGCCCCAGCCCCCCTAAAAAATATGTGATTAACCTTTAAAACGTATGAATCTGGCGGGAGGCTTCGGCTTCGTCCCGTCTTTTAGTTTTCTTCAATCCGCACCGGCGCCGAGCAAAGCGCACGTCAGAAGCAGAGGTGTGTGCGTTTATCTGAGCCTCAATGGTCTGTCACCTCTCGTCAATGTCAAAATATTTGAGAAAACCAATCAAATCGGAGTAGGCAGGCTTTATGTTCACACAGAATCTGCTGAGGCTAAACGCAAATTTATCTGCGCAACAGGACGTCAAATTAGAGAACTGTAAGCTAAGACAGCTGCTTCTTTAAGTGAGAAATGTTAAACAAAGACAAAAATATTCAGGCAAATGAATAAACTTTTGTCTAATTTCACCATTTTGAATTGAAAATAGGCCAATGTGATTCATAATGTAATTAACAAACAAGAAATATTAACAAAGTCTTTTTTTTCAGATTAGGCATAAGATTAATAATGAATGTGTACATATTGTAAATTAATATTATTCCATTTGTAGCCTTCAGTAAATTAAAAAAGGCTCAGCTATTTCAGCCTGTATTGAGCATAAGATTAGTAATGAATGTGGACATATTGTGAAGATGTGGACTTAAGAAAGACAAATAAACTACTGCCCAGTGACATGGTTTTCAAGCTATTGTTGTCTAATTGTTTTGGCCTTCAGAACATCTTAAAATGCACATATTTAGATCAGAGAAATAAACTAAAATACCCTCACTGGGGGCTAAGCCATCCTAGAACCGTCCCTGCCGATCACAACACTCTCCCCTCCACCGTGAATAAATCACAATCTGAATGCATGAGTTTTAGGTTTTATCACTGAGGTGGTGTGCACATTTATTTGCGGACTTCCATGTGAGAATCAAAGGCGAACAGCACGTGACATACATCACGACCAAACGTTAGCGATTGGTTATGGCAGATCAGAGTGACTCTGAGCAGATCCAATAGTTTTAAACTTCAACAGAGTACCCGCCTTCAAGGAAGTAAACGCTTGTCAATGGAGAGTGGCCAGACTCTCTGTACAAATGAAATGAACGAGAATCTGGTAAGACCAGGCTATCTGCCCTCTTCAGGGAACACAAGAACACGCAGTGATCTTAGATAATTTAATCCAGATATTTTAATCCAATCTGCAAATTTGTTTGAAGAACCAAATTAGCCAGAGATCAGTTATCACGATTAAAAGATCTGGGATCTGTCAAATCATCTCAGCTGTATTAAGCGAGGTACAAAGAACGGACCCCTGGAGGGCCACTGTCCGGCAGAGTTTAGCTCCAACCCCAAATAAACACACCTGAAACAGCTAATCAGGCCCTGTTCCAAATGGCACCCACGGTCTTCCTCTGAGTCCGCACTTTCACGACGTAATGCCGCTTTGACTGCCGGGAAGAAGTCCGCTGCGTAGCTTGCACCAGTGCGGGCTCGGCAGAAGTGCACATCGAGGAGAGCACCCTTCTGAGACCTAAAATGACAAATGGGACACCCTGCGGTCTCGTGGACTTAAAGGACACGCGCACGCAGCGGCCATTGTAAGTCCACAAGACCGAAAGTGCACATGAAGTGTGCCATTTGGGACAGGGCCTTAGGCCCAATCCAATTTCTACCCCTTAGCCCTTCCCTTTCCCCTTCCCCTTCGTTTTGCGCGTTCATGTGAAGGGGTAGGGGTGTCTCGATTCTCTTTTGGCTGGAGTGGTAGGGGTGAGGAGAAGGGCCAGATAGCCCTTCAAACGAAGATTTTTCAGGACCACACTTCGAACGAAGGGGTATAAGGAGTTTCTCTCCAACGACTACCGTGCTGCTAGAATGAGTGTATGTTGCCACTCGGGATCGATCACTTGCGTGTCGCCTGGCTGCCAGTTTCTCCGTAGCTTGCTAAACGCACTATTTGAGTGATTTGAACACATTAATAATAGTTTTAAAAATATATATCTGGATATTTACATCACATATCGTCTGTAAACTCTTGCGTTACCAAGGCGACAACTGACTTGACGTATAACATTATCGCACCACCACAGCAGATAACGAAACAATATCCATACCGGCTGGCTCGGATCAGCACGGAATGGAACGGTTAATAAACAAAGAGAACAGTTTGGCCCGATGGAAAAGCGGCTTCATAGTCTTGTGTGTTCTGTATCATTCTGTATCGTCTTAGGAAACTCTAGCATCCTTTTTTGAACTGAAAACGAGTGCCGTTTTACCGCTCACCGAAAGTGAGCCAAGATCGCTACGATCACTAAAATGCTGTTGCTTTGTCAGTTCATCGTGATCTCAAAAAGGTCCGTTATAAAAATGTCAACAATAAATCTCTTACATCGTGTCTTGACTTTGTTTGTAAGTTCAGCCAACTCAGAGTATGTTCCCGGTTAACACACAAGACATTCTCAACAGAGCGATGAATTGATGATTCACCATGGAAAGAAAAAGCTAAGCAAAGGCAGTGGCGGTTCTAGACCACGGTAACTAGGGGGGCCAGGCAGGGGCCACTTGTGCTTTTAGGGGACACACGTTAACATTTATCTTAAATAGGTAGTTCACGTAAAAATGAAAATTCTATCACCATTTTCTCACCCCCATGTCGTTCCAAACTGTTGTATTAGATCAGTATTGCATTTGCACTCATGCTATTCTGGATAGAAAAGCAGAACTTGTGTGATATTGCACTCGTTACTCATGTTATATTGCTTATACTGTAGTCTATATCATGATGTAAATGTGAGGGCGTTTTCACACTAGCAGTTTAGTTGGAATAATTGGTAATGTGAAAGTTGTCATGCGGAGAAGGGAAAGGAAGAAGGGTATGATCGTGTCCGATCCGACACCTTCCCAAACATAACCACTAGAGCCATCAAGAACGTCTCGGTTACGTATGTAACCCTCGTTCCCTGAAGGAGGGAACGGAGACGCCACGTCGGAGTACCGACGAATAGGAATCTCGCTCGCGAGAGCCAATCTACTTCGAGTGTAACTAAACGAGCCAATGCACATTGGCATGCAATGATTGCACCAGGTGCTCATGCCACGCCGCGCGGGTATAAATGAGACACAGGTGATTGCATCAAATCAGCCTTTTGCTGAGGAGCCGGGTAGGTAGACAGGCACCCCAGCAGGGTACAGAGGACATGGCGACGGGACGTGGCGTCTCCGTTCCCTCCTTCAGGGAACGAGGGTTACATACGTAACCGAGACGTTCCCATTCAGTCGGTCACTCTCGACGCCACGTCGGAGTACCGACGAATAGGAATCCCTACCAAAGCGCCATGGCTTCTGCCCCCATCCAGTGCCCTGTGTGAGCCACCTGAGCTCTCTTACCTGATGAGACGGGGCTCACACCGGGAAGTCCATCACTGCTGTTCCGCATGACCCGCTCAGTGATTATTGGATAACACTGGGAAAGCGTGCCCTAGAGAAGGGAACGCTGCGGAGCCCACATCGTACCCCGAAGGAGTTATGTGGAGTACAATGCTGAGCCGTAGCCCGCAAGGAGAAGGGGGCTCAGTCCCACTGCAGGGAAGGCTCTCCCAAGGGAAAGACACGGGCTTCCCGTAGGAGCGACCGTGGAAGAAATATGGGATCCCCGCAGGGTCACTCATATGGCCCAAGCCCAATACCGGTTCTCAAGGATTCAGCGGCAAGGGGCCTGATGCCAGACGTTCCGCCACGTCCGGCACCGAGGGCGGTGGAGGACTCACAGAGTTTGCTTCTGGAGAATATAAGCGCCGTAGCGCAGCAAGCCGACAAGAGCCGGGGCCTCTCAGTGCTTCTACCCGTTTGAGGTGAGAACACAGGAGGAGACCGGCTCTACACGTAGGATATAGAATCTAGCGAACGTGTTGGGTGTCACCCAGCCCGCAGCTCTACAGATGTCTGACAGTGAGGCGCCACGTGCCAGCGCCCAGGAGGATGCAACACTTCTAGTAGAGTGTGCTCGCACCCTGAGCGGACAGGGCACACCTTGTGCTTGGTAAGCCAAGGTGATGGCATCCACTATCCAGTGGGCCATCCTCTGCTTGGAGACAGCCTTTCCCTTCTGCTGGCCTCCGTGACAGACAAAGAGCTGATCTGAGGTTCTGAAGCTTTGAGTTCTATCCACGTAAACCCGCAGAGCGCGGACGGGACAGAGCAAAGCTAGGGCTGGGTCTGCCTCCTCCGGGGGCAGCGCTTGCAGGTTCACCACCTGGTCCCTGAAGGGAGTGGTAGGAACCTTGGGCACATAGCCAGGCCGGGGTCTCAACACCACGTGGGTATCACCCGGCCCGAACTCTAGGCACGATTCGTCGACCGAAAATGCCTGCAGGTCCCCTACCCTCTTGATGGAGGCCAATGCAGCCAACAGCGAAGTCTTCATTGACAGAATCTTTAGCTCTGCTGACTGCAAAGGCTCAAATGGGGCATTCTGAAGTGCTCGGAGCACCAGAGCAAGATCCCAAGAGGGTATGGAGGGGGGGCGAGGAGGATTTAACCGTCTCGCCCCCCTAAGGAACCTGACGACCAGGTCGTGCTTCCCAACCGTCTTACCTTCTACATGGTCGTGATAGGCGGATATTGCAGCAACATAAACCTTGAGGGTGGAGGGCGACAGCCTACGCTCCAACCCCTGTTGCAGGAAGGAAAGCACAGACGCGATCGAACATCTTCGGGGGTCTTCTCGGCGAGAAGAACACCACTCAACGAACAGGTTCCACTTCAAGGCGTAAGCCTGTCTTGTAGACGGTGCTCGTGCCGAAGTGATGGTGTTAACTACCTCTTGGGGTAAGTCACCTAGAACCTCCGCGTCCCGTCCAGGGGCCAGACATGAAGCTTCCACAGGTCTGGACGCGGGTGCCAAAGGGTGCCCCGTCTCTGAGTCAGAAGGTCCTTCCTCAGAGGAATCGGCCAAGGAGGGGCTGTCGCGAGGAGCATAAGTTCTGGAAACCAGGTCCGGTTGGGCCAGTACGGCGCCACCAGCAGGACCTGCTCCTCGTCCTCCCTGACCTTGCACAGAGTCTGTGCAAGTAGGCTCACTGGGGGAAACGCATATTTGCGCAGCCCCTGGGGCCAGCTGTGCGCCAGGGCATCCGTGCCGAGTGTACCCTCGGTCAGCGAATAGAACCACTGGCAGTGGGACGTTTCTGAGGAGGCAAACAGGTCGACCTGTGCCACCCCGAACTGTCTCCAAACCAGCTGAACCACCTGGGGGTGGAGTTGCCACTCGCCTGGGAGCGCAGCTCGTGAAAGCTCGTCGGCCACACGGTTGTGCACACCAGGAACATGAATGGCCCGAAGCGACCTCAGACACTTCTGACTCCAGAGGAGGAGATGGCGGGCGAGTTGCGACATGCGACGGGAGCGCAGACCACCTTGTCGGTTGATATACGCAACGGTCGCAGTGTTGTCCGTGCGGACCAGTACATCTTTGCCCCGTAACCACGCTTTGAGGCGGCTCAGAGCAAGATGCACTGCTAGCAACTCGAGGCAATTGATATGCCAATGCAGGTGCGGGCCCGTCCAAACCCCTGACACTGCATGCCCGTTGTACGTGGCTCCCCAGCCCATGGCAGAGGCATCCGTGAAAACCACAGCGTGCCTGGACACCTGTTCCAGGGGCACTCCGGCCCGAAGGAACGAGGGGTCTGACCATGGACTGAAGGACTGGCGGCAGGCCGGTGTGATGCTCACCCGGTGAGTGCCGCGTTGCCACGCCCATCTCGGGACTCGGCCGTGTAGCCAATGCTGAAGCGGTCTCATAAGAAGCAGGCCGAGCGGTGTTACTGCCGCAGCGGCCGCCATATGCCCCAGGAGCCTCTGAAACTGTTTCAGTGGAACCGCCATCCTGCCTTGAAACGGGTTCAGGCAGCTCAGCATCGACTGGACACGCTCCTCCGTGAGGCGCGCTGTCTGTTCGACCGAATCCAACTCCATACCGAGAAAAGAGATCCTCTGCACGGGGGCGAGTTTGCTCTTTTCCCAGTTGACCCGAAGACCCAACTGGCTGAGGTGTCTGAGCACCAGGTCCCTGTGTTCGCACAACTGATCCTTGGACTGTGCTAGAATGAGCCAGTCGTCGAGATAGTTGAGGATGCGAACGCCCTGTTCTCTCATGGGCACAAGGGCCCCCTCCGTGACTTTCGTGAAGACACGGGGGGACAGGGACAGCCCGAAGGGCAGGACTCTGTACTGATATGCTCGACCCTTGAACGCAAAGCGCAGAAACGGCCTGTGTCGAGGAAGAATCGAGACATGAAAGTACGCATCCTTCAGGTCGATCGCTGCAAACCAATCCTGGGGACGGATGCATTCGAAAATGCGTTTCTGCGTGAGCATCTTGAACGGTAGCTTGTGGAGGCTCCGATTCAGGACTCGCAGGTCCAAGATTGGCCGTAACCCACCGGTTTTCTTGGGTACAATGAAGTACGGGCTGTAGAAGCCGGTCTTCATATCGGCTGGAGGGACCGGCTCTATCGCGTCCTTCGCCAGTAGGACAGCGATTTCCGCACGCAGGACATGGGCATCTGCAGCATTCACCGAGGTGAAGCGGACGCCCTTGAACCTGGGGGGGCGCCGGGCGAACTGAATCGCATAGCCGAGCCTGATGGTCCGAATGAGCCAGCGAGACGGACTGGGGAGCTCTAGCCAGGCTCGCAGAGACCGTGCAAGCGGGACCATAGGGACCACCGGCGCACCCACGGTGGGGCAGCGAGGTGGAATGCAGGTACCGGGCTGGGGCGGCTGTCTCGTGGAGGCGGCCCGCAGCGAGGTGAGAGTGTGCTGTGCAACACTTACCTGATTCCACAGGTGGGCAGGAGGAACGTGAGGAGGTCGTCCACTGCTGCCCGCTGGCGAAGGGGGAGGATGAGTGTGGTCCGGCGTTTGACCGGCCACAACTCTCCGAGCCCCCTGAGGACCCAGAGATGGAGGAAACTGCTCTTTTATTGAAAATTTGGGTACCGCTGGGGCTGAGCCCAGCGGCGGAACAGAAACAAAACGGAACACAAAATTCTCCTCCCGGCCCTCCTCCGGGGGATGGAGCGGTGCGGTCACCGTCTCCAGAAGAGCAGTCCTCCCCATCTCCGGGTCGCCCGTCTCAGGGCCGCTTGCCCTTGCCCCTGCCTTTGCCACCTCTCTTGGCAGGAGCCTGGACGGGCTGGGCGGCCTGCTTGCGCCCGGCTCCACGACGTCGCTTGGGTGGAGGCTGCTGCTGCGACGCGGGAGCGGAGGCAGACGCAGGCGGCCGCCCTCGGCGACGAGCAGACTGAGGTGCTGCCGGCGGCGGGGTGGAGACAGCAGCTGACCGCCGTGGCAGGATGTGACTGATGGCCTCAGTCTGCTTCTGTGCGGCCGAGAACTGCTGGGCGAAGTTCTGGACCGCGTCGCCGAAGAGGCCGGTCTGGGAGACGGGGGAGTTAAGGAACCTGATCTTGTCGGTCTCCCTCATGTCTGCCAGACACAGCCAGAGATGGCGTTCCTGGACCACCATAGTGGACATCGCACGACCCACGGCCCGCGCCGTAACCTTCGTCGCACGAAGCGCGAGGTCCGTTGCGGTTCTCAGTTCTTGGAGAACTGCGGGATCGTGACCACCCTCGTGCAGGTTCTTCAGTGCCTGGGCCTGATGAACTTGCAACAACGCCATAGCGTGTAAGGCGGAGCCTGCCTCTCCACAAGCCTGGTAGGCCTTTCCGATCAGATCGGACGAGTACCTACAGGCTCGGGAGGGGAGACACGGGTTCCCCCTGGATGTGGAGTTAGGGCACAGTTGCATAGCAACGGCCCGTTCCACGGGAGGAACCTGCGTGTAACCCTTTGCAGGTCCGCCATCGAGGGTGGTGAGGGAGGAGGATCCACTGGGCCGGTTTCGGGCAGTAAAAGGTGCCGTCCACGACCTAGTGAGCTCCTCGTGCACCTCCTCGTGCACCTCCGGGAAGAAAGGAACCGGGGTGGGGCGCTGAGAACCAGCACGGGCCACCCCGAGAAACCAATCATCCAACCTCGAAGGTTCGGGACACGGTGGAGGGTTCCACACGAGCCCGATCTTCTCGGCGGCCCGGGAAAGCATGGCCATCATCTCCGGATCCGTATCGGGCACAGCGGATCTTCCCGAAGGAGCCCCCTGCGCCGACACGTCATCTCCAGAGAAGTCTGACCCTCCCTCCGATGCAGCGATGGACATCTGATCATCAGGGGGAGCCCCGAAGGATACGGATGGTGCACATCTCGAGGACGGCCCACCACGTTCTGACGGCAGCTCTGCTGGCTGCGGAGTGCGTGAGGGATGAGGGTTCCCCGGGGGTTGGTTCCCTGGGGGAAGCGCGCTCACCGTAACCCTCAAATCACCCGTGCTACTGCCTGAAGTAACCCTCTGTGGAGGGTTAGATCGAGGCAGAGGCACGGGGACTCCACCCCTTGCGAGATGGAGTCTAGACCGCAACTCCGAGATGGTCATGTTCCCGCAGTGAGAACATGAGTCATCCACCAACGCTGCCTCAGCGTGCTGAACGCCCAAACACGAGATACAGCGCTGGTGACCATCCCTTGGTGACAGGTAACCACCGCATCCAGAAACACACAGATAGAATGTCATCTTGAAAAAGACGCAAGCTCTATCTGTGTTTGCTCTTTCAGAAGGACGCTCTCCTTGGTGCTGAAGCACGCAGGGGGCGGGGTCGCGGCGACACAGTCAGGGGGTGGGTGCAGCCTGACGTGCGCGCTCTCACACACGAAGGCGCTCTCTTACCAGCCGTAAGAACGGCTTTTCAGCGCTCTCCACCTAGCGCACCGAACCAGCTGTGAGAACAGCCTTTGTGATTGCTCTAAACAAACAACACAGAGAGATGATCCGAAAACCACGCGACCGCTGCTGTGCCGTCACACCAACACCGACTGAAGAGATCGCTTCCGAAAGGCGGCTTCCGTCTTCAGTCAGGACTGCGAAGTAGTGAGTGATATCTGGCGTTACCATCTACCCCCCGGCTCCGAAGCAAAAGGTTGATTTGATGCAATCACCTGTGTCTCATTTATACCCGCGCG
This sequence comes from Gobio gobio, assembly GCF_949357685.1. Classification (NCBI taxonomy): domain Eukaryota; kingdom Metazoa; phylum Chordata; class Actinopteri; order Cypriniformes; family Gobionidae; genus Gobio; species Gobio gobio. The sequence continues at coordinate 58,277,979 of NC_137116.1, forward strand.
GCGTGGCATGAGCACCTGGTGCAATCATTGCATGCCAATGTGCATTGGCTCGTTTAGTTACACTCGAAGTAGATTGGCTCTCGCGAGCGAGATTCCTATTCGTCGGTACTCCGACGTGGCGTCGAGAGTGACCGACTGAATGGGAACCATATCACCTTCAACAGGGGTACAATCTTAAAACGCATCTAAATTTCGATAGAATTGATACTGGCATGGTTTCTTTGTGTTGTGTAAAGCGAGATACGTGCGTTGGCATTTCTCAGTGTTCGTGCGCTGAAGCGTTCTCTCCGTTTGGTTTTTCCGGAGCTTAGTTGGTCCGCGGGAGTTTTAAAGGTGTTTGGGAAGGGAGCGTCTTGGAAGGGAAAGTTCATCTCGTCCAAGCTAGGTTCCTCGGTCTGATGGAGCGCGCCGCTGACTGTGTCGCGGAGTGCGTCGACCTTCAAAGGAAACAACAACTTGGCTGGACCGCGCCGGCTCGCGGTCGAAGCCCGCGAGCCGCGCTGATGAGATTAGATTAGATTAGATTAGATTCAACTTTATTGTCATTACACAAGTACAAGTACAAGGCAACGAAATGCAGTTTAGGTCTAACCAGAAGTGCAATAGCAGCAAGTGCAGGATATACAACGTTTGCATAAGTGCAGGACATGGATATGTACTGAGTATATATAAATATGTCTATAAATAGAGAGATGGTTATTACTATAAACAGAATTTACAGGTGAATATGTACAGTGAATAATATACAGATGGTTAATACTATAAACAGAATTTACAGGTGGATATGTACTATGAATATAATATAATATACAGATGGCTATTACTATAAACAGAATTTTACAGATAGAGGTATACAATGATATGTTAGGCTAAAATTAGGAATATGGCAGTGGATTAAGGTAGTGCAATAAATTATGGACAGAAGCTATCCGAAAAAAAGTGTAAAAGTGCAGTGGAAGTGATTGCATATTACAGTTAGAAGTACGGTGCAAAATACAAATGTAAACAGTAGGTACTGTAAATAACAGTCGGCAGTGCAAATGAGCATAATCCAGTTACGGTGTGGTAGTGCAAAATGAATAAGTAAACAGTTGTTACTGTAATAAAGAGTCGGTAGTGCAAATAACAAAGTGAAGGTGGATGTGAGGTAGGAGAGTTATCAGTATATGAGGGGAGTGGATCAGCGGGGGTTTGAGTTCAATAAAGAGACAGCTCTGGGGAAAAAACTGTTCTTAAGTCTGCTGGTCCTGGTCCGGTGGATCCTGAAACGCCTGCCGGAGGGCAGGAGAGAAAACAGTCTGTGGGCTGGGTGAGAGGAGTCCTTGAGGATGCTGCGAGCTCGATGCAGACAGCGTTTCCTCTGGATGTGCTCGATGGCAGGCAGTGGAGTCCCTGTGATGCGCTGGGCAGTTTTCACCACCCGCTGCAGTGCCTTGCGCTCCGCAACAGAGCAGCTCCCATACCATACTGCGACACAGTTGGTCAGGATGCTTTCTAGATGGGAGGAAAAGGAAATTTGTCTCGTCGGGGTCCTTGCAAGTTGACTGAGCCGAAATGTGTTGGTGTTTCTGTCCTTTAAAGTCCATTAAACTACGCCCATTTTCCCTGAGACGACCAATCGTTGGTGTGAATTTCAGGCGGGAGAGACTTTCTTTGTTCGGACTTTATTACTCAATGGAATGTTCTTGCTGGAAGCCAGAACTAGTAAAGTTTCACTCCAAAAGGACTAAACATACTAGCGGTACATCTCATAATCATATACTTTGTACCATTGACTAAGACAAAGAAAAAGGAACTTTTAGACATCAAACATGCCTTGGTTTAAAGACATAAAGGCAGAGCATCTTCTATACAGAGCAATTTTGAGCGTTTAAGATAGCTCTTACATCACGCAAACATAAGAAATATGGGGAGCATGCATATACTTAAGAAATCATCATATATGTAATTTCTGGGATAGTTTAATTAAAGGCTAAATAGAGAGGAATGCTTGTGTGTGTGTGTGTGTGTTAGGGTCATCCCCCGGCCGTTCTAGACTGAAGGGGGAGGTAGGTGTCCTGGCTGATTAGAATCTGATTGAAGCTCAGAAAGGGCCATCATAGTATCTCCTGGTCACACTCTAGCCGGTCATTAACCAGTTGGCGGTGCAATTTGACTCAGACTGGTTGGAGCCATTGGAGCAGGGATTTAATTTAGATGCAGAGCTGTCTGGAGGAAAGCATCTCTGATGTTTCTCCAAACGACTCACCACTTTGATCCCATGAGAGAGAGACTCCAGACGCTACAGTCATAATTTATCTTTGGCTGCATCTTCCTAATTCGGAATATGATCAAAGATTACATATGTGGACGTGTTCTGAGAAATTAGCCATTGAACAAATATATTTGAACTACCAGTATGTTTAAATGAACGAAATGACTAAATGGAATTCAAAGTCGTCAAGTCAGTAAAATGAATCTACAGTATCACTGCTGCATATGGGTGAAGTTACACACAACACAGCTTGTATAAAGAGAGATAATTTTATCTGTAATCAAGTGCGTAGCAACCATTATAGCCCACGTTTTACAACTATTTGAGCGAATGCAGACTGAGTGACGAATCATTCATAAACAGACATCACTTGCACACCACAGCGCACAGCCTCCTCATTGCTTCTCTGCATTGGTTATTGGTTATTATGACACAATAAAGCAGAGGTGGACAAAGTACACAACTCCATTACTTAAGTAAAAGTAAAAGTACCACTGGTCAAATATTACTCCGTTAGAAGTGAAAGTTGTAAAAAACTATTTTTACTTAAAGGGGCTATATGCGTTTTTCTGAAATTTAAACTCGCGACTGACACCTGTGGCCAAAAAACAGAACTGCTCTCATTTTCTGCTGGCTCTCGCAGTGGTGGTGACGTCACATCCGCAGACAGCGCGGGAAAAGACGACCCGCCAGAAAATATGAAAAATAGGATACAGACTTATAGGTGCACCCACTGTGAGCGGACAAGGTGTCAGTATGCTCATCAGGAGATCTTTGAGTCATAAATGGTAAAATAAAAAGGCTATTGTTACGTTTATTTTGGGGAAAAAGTTGCATATAGCCCCTTTAAGTAAAAGTACAGAAGTACTTGTTTATAAAAGTACTTAAGTATCAAAAGTAAATTTCCTTTTTTATGTCAACTATTTTATTATTGTTGCATTGTTGTATGAATGCACGCTATAGCCATCATGGTGGTTTAAGCCAGTCAGTGATTCTCCATCCGACATGCTAGCATACGACTATCTTGAACTAATTTAAATACTTGTATAAAAATTACAAAGCTGCTGTCACTTTAAGGCAGAATGCACAAATCCTACACACTGATACACATCCGATATTCCCCCAACTGTTTACGTTCACTTATGACATAATCAACTTTGTTTACGTGAATACTTTTCAAAATGAAAATTTTGGTCTGTTTAAGTGCGAAAAAAACACAAAAGAAAGCTCTATTCAGTACTCGTGCTCTGGCATCTCAGAGGCACAAAAAAACTGACTGAACTGAGCTCTTTCATCATCCATATGTCTATGCTTCTCTTTCTCCCTGACATTTACGTTTTTTAACATTTTATGAGACATTCATCAAGTGTATGCCAACGAAACTAATCTTTAATCTTTTCAGAAAACTGAAACTTACTTTCTAATATGGCCATGGGTGCACACACTGTGCCGAGGAACCGTCTTCCTCCATTTTGCTATAAACTGATCAGTGTTCAAAAATTTTTGGGAAATTATGACCCTATACTTATAGGCTGTCTGCAAAAAAAAAAAAAAAAAATTCATCCACTGACTTGCAAAGCTGCTACAGAAACGACTTTCGACTTTGAGGACCTTGATGGAAATGTAGTGGAGTAAAAAGTACGATATTTGTCTTTCAAATGTAGTGAAGTAAAAGTAAAAGTTTCCCTAAAAAATAATACTTCAGTAAAGTACAGTACTCAAATAAATGTACTTCGTTACTGTCCACCTCTGCAATAAAGTACTCTTTTCATCACAATAGATTGCCACAGCAAAAACTGCACATTGCAGTTGCACATTGCAGCCCCCCCCCCCCCCCCCCCCCTAGAACCGCCACTGAGCTAGGGACGCTAAGGAAAAGCTTCTTATTTTGTTTAATGGCGAGTTACATAACCTACTTAGTGCACATCCCCACCTATTTGGTGGTTATGCAATAATTTTCTTTTAAGAAGTAATCTGTATTTACTGAAAATAAGGATTAAATTGTTTGTTTGATGCTAATTAATTGAATGCAGATCCATGTGTGAGATGACAAAAAAATAAATAATAAATATATTTGAATTGCATTAACATTTACATTTATTTTTTATTTGTTTTTTATTCTAATTATTTATTATTATTATAATAATATCTTTATTATTTATTATAATTATTATATAATATTGTATGTTATATAACTGAAACAAATTTGGTTATATTAATAACTATATTAATAATATAAAACGCATCTGAATACCTCTTAAGCAAATTAACCATGGAACATAACCTGCTCCGGCTTTGGACTTCTCGCGGACCACATGTAGAGGTGGTGGCAAAACTGCAATACAATACACCCTGGCCGTTTCTCAATACCAAGTACGCGAACTTCTGACTTGCGTCCTTGGTAGTTCAGACTTGCAAGAACGAACTCCAGAGGACGGGCGGAATCGCCATCAATCGTCAATTGTGAACGTCATCAGTTGCTGCCCAAGTACTGTTCCAATTCAAATTCACATCTAGCCAAGTCCAGTTCAAATCCCCGGATGTGTCCTTGATCAGTCCCTTTTATCGAGGATGCATCAGAGGAGACTTGTGGACTTCAGACAGACCGCTATCCCAGAATGCATCTCGCACCAACCAGCAAACGTCAATAGCGGATGAGAAACCCCCCGTAATTTAAAAATACTACTGTTAATGTTTCACAAAATGTAGTTTTAAGACTTTTTCAGGCGAGAATGTATTTGTTTAAAGCTCAAATATGTGGTTTATTTATAAAGAGAGTGCCTTTTTGAAAAATGTATCTGGCGTTTTCGGAGTTACCAGCCTTAACACGGCCAGTCCTTCTGACGTCTGCCGCTGGCTCTGATGTCTTCAGATTCGTCTTCTAACGGGCGATCTTTGGTCTCATGGATTTATAATTTGTTCCCTGGCAAATCGTTTTGACTGAGGGCAAAGTGAAGTTTCATAACTTTATACTTTTAGGCTATTAAACACAAACTGACATTTAACAAAAATAGACTGGGTTGTTTTATGTCATAATTCATTTTACATAGTGATAATCACACTTGTCTGAACCACATATTAATGGGGTTTTTTATGTAAACGAAAAGAGGCAGGGTTTTTAATATTTCGTTTTGTTATAAATATACATGCAATAACATTGCCTGCGCTACATTTGTGTGGCTACAATATGTTTAATATTTTTTAATGAAAATGAAAAGAGGCAGAGTGGTGTTTTATCATATATTTCGTTTTATTGTAGCCTAAAATATACATATATACACTGAATAACACTATCAAGAACCCTGCTGTTCCATTAGCAGAGTACCGGACTATTGTCCTCCCGTCCTCCCGTCCTCTGGAGTTCATTCTCCGGAGTTGAACTTGGCGAGCCTGAAATACCACAGACGCAAGTCAGAAGTTCGCGTAGGCCTACTTGGTATAGAGAAACGTATATTTTAGGCTACAATAAAACGAAATATGTCATAAAACACCACTGCCTCTTTTCATTTTTTTTTTTACAAAAAAATCTTAAACATATTAGCCACACAAATCGTTCAGGCAGTTACATTGATTATCTTATATATTTATAACAAAACGAAGTATAAAACACAACCCTGCCTTTTTTCGTTTAGATAAAAAATAAAATAAAAAAAGGCCTATATTAAACATTAATATGTGGTTTAGGTAAGGTGACCAGATTTCTGAAATGGAAACCGGGGACATTTCCTATTTGAGTGGTCAAAATATCACTAAAATCTAATTTGTTATTATCTTTTAATTAAAAAACGGGATTTTTAAATATTTTTGTTTGTTTATTTGTTGTTGTTGTGGGCTCTCTATATTATTATAATATTAACATTAATAATTATTATGATTTAGTTTGATTATTAGGATTTTTATGTGGATTTAATACAATTCAACGCACCCGAGGAAAAAAAAAATTTAAACAGATAATAGTTGCCATTGTAAATAACAAGAAGTTCAAAACAATATTATAACATGACTTAACAAAAACACATTACAACAATAAAACATAAATATGATAAATAAAACTATTTAACAAATATTTTAACATTTTATAATTGTATTTAATATTTTAATGTTCACGAGTTTATACTACTATATAAGTAATACATAAAAAATTGTTTTTACTTCAAATGTTTTATTAGGCTTGTGCTTAAAAATAACTCTTACTATCCTAAATGGGTCTTGTTTTGCATTTTAGGCTTATTTTAAGCAGAAATTATGTGTATTCTGGATGTGTTGCATGTGACAAAACAATGCCGTTCCCCTTGAGACTGTTATAAAGCACATGCAAACAGTATTATTATATGATAATGTCGCTCTGCTCTCGGTTACGTTCTTAGTAGTAGAGGCTCGCGCACGACCAAGTTTAGCCTATCATGCGGGGGTGTTGGGGGGCATTACTGATCGTTGCGTCCGTCGGAACAAGATGCATTCTGGGATACTGGTCTGTCTGAAGTCTCCTCTCGATGCATCCTCGATAAAAGAGGCGGATCAAGGACACATCCGGGCATTTGAACTGTACTTGTCTATGGCTAGATGTGAACTTTGAATCGGAACAGTACTTGGGCTGCGACTGATGACGTTTCACAAGTCCACGAGAACACAAGTACAGACAAGTACGCATATTGAGAAACGGCCCCTGTGTCTGTACTTCCTTTTAAAACATTTGAATATCTTGTTTTAAAGGTCCTGTTCTTCGTGATCCCATTTTTCAAACTTTAGTTAGTGTGTAATGTTGCTGTTAGAGCATAAATAATACCTGTAAAATTATAAAGCTCAAAGTTCAATGCCAAGCGAGATATTTTATTTGACAGAAGTTCCCTTTCAAAGCCTACAGCGAACGGCCGGTTGGGACTACATCCTGGTATTTCCTGCTTTAATTACGTCAGTAGAACAGTTTGTTGACTAACCTCCGCCCACAAGAAAACGCGAAAAAGGGGGCGTGGTCTTGTTGCTCCCTCGTGGAGAACAGGAAGTGTTGCGTTCGGTTCGGTTGCGTTTGTCGCCATCAGACGCTGTTATTTTCATCCCGGAGTCAAATCACCGTTCTTTGGCCAGGGACGCTGTAGTTTGAGCGCGTTCATCTCCCCGTTATGGTGAGAGGCGTGACCTTCTCGGGCAACGTGTGCTAAGCTGCTGTCGAATCACAACACGGGAACCGCTGGCACAATCAGAACTCGTTACGTATTTCTGAAGGAGGGACTTCATAGAACGAGGAAATTCTCAGGCCGTTTTGAGGACAGTGAAAACAGCAGTATACAGATAAGTAAATTGTGTGAAAAATACTGTGTTTTTTTACACATGAAACATGAACACATGTTATATTGCACACTGTAAACACAATCAAAGCTTAAAAAAAACACGAAAAACGGGACCTTTAAATGTATTGGCTTCTCATGCAATACATTTGACTGCCTGGGTGCCTACCAGATTCAGACTGCCCTCCAAATGCACACGCATTATTTGTTGACATTGGTGCAGCCAATGAATTTAATATGTTTGTGTTGCCCTTTCATTTTCATTTAATTTTAATTATTTTATGTAGTTATTGCGTCCTTATGCTGATAAACATTGTTTGTTAAATGTCTTTAGAACATACTGAATTGTTTTGTATTTTTGAAATTCAATAAAAAAAGATGAATTAATAAATAAATAAAGTTCCGCACTGTTTGCTATTCAAATCTTTTTGTAACCAAATCGTTTACTCCCAAGACAAACTTTCAAATCTTCTGATTTGATAAACAAATGTTATTTTGTATTTGGCTGTAGGCTAAATAACAGGAAACATCTCTAGGCCCAATATAAGTAAAATAACTGAACACAGTGAAGAAACGTCAGCTTTAAAACTTGAGTAATGGGTCTATATTTCATGTGATATGTTTGTTATCCACATAAAAATTTATTTGATACATTACATTGATTATAAGTGACAGCTGTTACATTAACATTCTTTAAAAAAGAGATATTTCTATTCAAAGAATCATGGAAGACAAATGTAATACGGTTTCCACAAAAATCATTGATAACACTGTAAAAAAAAAATCAGGTCTCCAATTGAACATTTTCTAGTGACCGAGAACAACTAAAATTTTCAGTTGGCCAAATTGAATTTCTTGAATTTTAATTGAATTAAATTGCATCAATTCACAGAAATTCAATTTGGCCAACTGAAAAATTTAGATGTGATCGCTCACTAGAAAATTTTCAGTTGGAGACCTGAATTTTTTTTACAGTGTAATGATCATAAATGTTTGTTGAGCATCAAATCATCATATTAGAATGATTTCTGAAGGATCATATTATTTTGAATTGTAATAATATTTTACAATATTTATTATTTTGTAAATATATTTAGACACAATCTTCTCATCAAACATGTTACTGTGGTCACTATCTATAGACCTCCAAAACCGAATAAGGATTTTTTTTGTCTGAGTTTGCTGATCTACTGTCTATATTATCTGTCAAATTTAAGAGAATTATGATTCTGGGTGACTTTAATATACATGTAGATCAGAAAGCCTGTGTCATGGCCAAGGATTTTCTATCACTTAGACTGTTTTAATTTTTAACCACTCACTGTAAAGGTCATACATTGGATTTAGTTATTGCAAATGATTCTTTTTGCTCTAATTTTTCTGTTGTGGATGTTGAACTTTCTGACCATTTAGTTATCTTTTTTAATATTGTGATATCACATTCTAGCAGAGAGACTTCACAAACTATTTCATTCCGTAAATGGCAATCAATTGATCACGCTATTTTTGTCTCTTCTTTAGACGTTATGTCCTCTGCTCCTCTTTAGAATAAAATCTTAATATTTAAAAATGTTCTTAAAGCCAACTTGGACATCTTTGTTTGCACCCATAAAACCACGTAATGTCTCACTTGTACAGTCAGCCCCTTGGTATAATGATGATTTGCATACACAGAAGGCTGCATGTCGGAAATTGGAGCGAAAATGGCATTGCTTTGGTTTAAATGTGTTCCACCAAGCTTGGAAAAACTGCTTGGCACACTACAGAGTAGCTATTGAAACTGCAAGATCTACATATTTTTTGCATATTATTGAAAATAATCAAAACAATCCTAGACAGCTTTTTCATACAATTAACAGTCTTCTTAATGTAGATAATGGTCTTCTAGCTGGAGTATCTAAATCCTCAATTGACAAACTACAATATTTACAAAATTCGGCTGCTAGAGTTCTGTCTGTGGTCAAGATAAGTCATCATATTACCCCTGTCTTGGAGTTTTTGCACTGGCTCCCGGTCTGGTACCACATTAATTTTAAAATCCTTATGTTAGCATATAAGGCTTTGCATTATCTGGCTCCTCAGTACTTGACTGATCTACTAACGCATTACACACCATGTCGTAATCTTCGTTCCTCTCAGAGTGGTCTCTTGGTTGTTCCCAAGACACGGCTTCGTTCTAGGGGTGATAGAGGATTTTCTTCCTATGCTCCTAAGCTTTGGAATTCTCTCCCGGCTGACATCAAGGAGAGGAAATACATTAGTGACTTTTAAATCTCTTCTCAAAACATTCTATTTTAGGATTGCTTTTACTCGATTATTCGTTTTATTTGTTGTATTTAAAGGAATAGTTCATCCATAAATGAAAATTCTGTCATCATTTACTCACCCTCAAGCTGTTCCAACCCTGTATGAGTTTCTTTGTTCTGCTGAACACAAAAGAAGATATTTTGAAGAATGTTTGAAACCAAGCAGGTAGTGAAGTGAAGTGACTTGTGGCCAAGTATGGTGACCCATACTTGGAATTTGTGCTCTGCATTTAACCCATCCAAGTGCACACACACACACACACACACACACACACACACACGGAGCAGTGGGCAGTCATATTGCTGCGGCGCCCGGGGAGCAGTTGGGCAGTTGTGCCTTGCTCACCTCAGTCGTGGAATTGAGGGTGAAGGAAAGCGCTGGTTATTCACTCCCCCCACCAACAATTCCTGCCGGACCTGTGACTCGAACCCGCAACCTTCCGGTTACAAGTTCGACTCTCTGACCATTAGGCCACGACTGCCCCAAAGTAGAGCAACCATTGACTACTATAGTAAGAAAAAAATACTATGGTAGTAAATGGTTGCTCAATCTGCTTTGTTACAAACATTCTTCAAAATATCTTTCTTTGTTGTTATGTAACCTTGTAAAGCGTTTTGAGAAAGCAACTTTTAAAGGTGCCATATAAAATAAATAAATAATAATAATTATTATTAACTATTTATAATTTGCCAGTCTTCATAATATTAGTTATAGACTTAGTATAAGTAGAAGGACCAACTGGTTTAACCAACTGCCTGCTTGCTGCTTTGAGACATCACATAATCTCTGCAAAGGATCATCACATAGGCCCTGTTTGCACATGGTATTAAGACGTTTTGTTCAATCGGATCACAAGTAGATGAGGGAGACACATTCCCATTTCCACCTGGTGTTTAATCTATCTCTTTTGTCTACTTTGAACCACTTCTGTCCTGATTTCTTCGAGGGGAAGAAATTTCATTCAAATGGACAAAATAAGCTTGTGCAATTTACATATGGATGTGGCCGGAGATGATAGAAAAACAGGTACGGAGAGCAACAGCTTTCATTCCTTCTCTGATAGCCACAAGACCACGCTGAATGATGTGAGTGCGAGTTAGAACTCAGGAATGATGAGAGAACATTGTGCTTGGTACGTTTTTCATCTTCAAACCAAACTAGTCTGATAAAGTTTAAGTCCCATCTGGCTAGCGGGCTTTCCATATTGTTTATGCATTAGGCGGTATTAGTTAGTAGGCCAAGAGTAGGTAGTCTTTTGCGGCTGTTAGAATGCATTTGACCACATGTGCATTAAGCAAGTCTGGAAGTGGTCGAAAGTGGACAAGCTCAAAAAGATTTAGACCCCGTTTACACCTGTAGTTGGTGTCATCCTCTTGTGATCCGATAGACCAAAACACATCTTAATACCAGGTGTAAACAGGGCCTATGGTTTCATTCTCACAGATATTGTGCCTGTTGCCCGAATTTCCAAACAGAAATCTCTAAGCCATTTAGAAGATCTTCCTGTAGGTGTTCTGTGACGTTCTAATATTTATACATGATCATTAGCTTATACTCCCACCCAATAATTATCGCTAACTGAATTATACATTTTTATGTATTTAAAATCTCTGTTATCCTGTTATCTCTGGGTTATATATAGATTACTGCAAAACCTTGTCAAAAAATGTGAAAGGATTCTATCTGTGTATTACATTTGATGGGTTATAACATTGAGAAAAGATATGATCTGCTTCACCCTATCATTCATGATCTCTTATGTGTTTCCTCACAGACTCATTTATTTTGGCTTCACCTCCTCCTCAATCAGGTGAGTTTTTTTCATGGCATTAAATGATGGACAAAACAGCGCAGGCGCATGAACATAACACGCAAGTAAATAACAGCAGTGTGACCGAAACCAGTCCTACTCGATCCGCTCCGAGTGGGATTGTAACAATCGGCCTTATTGGAAGATGTTATGGTGGCCCGTACGGGGAACGTTTAAAGATTTTTTACGCTGTGTTGAGAAGAGTGTTTTAAGGATGGCGACACCACACGTTAATGCTGCTTCTTTTAATACATCAGCTGGTTTTAATGATGAACGGGTTTTACAATATTGTGAGTGTAAACAGCTATGAACTGATGTAGTTGATCTTAAAAACATTGTTTTAAGACTGCAGTAGGATTTTAAAGACTCTGTTGAAAGTTCTCTTAATAGTGAAGTGTGTTTTAGAGAGGCTGTGGATTTAAAAAATTTCAAAATGGAGGAATCTATAAAGGATGCCGTGGAATGGCAAGAAATTGGCGAAACAGCTGGAACAAACAAGGGATCCAGAAACTGCCATCTCCCCTCCTGCTGCGACGATCAGCCCAGTGCCTCCCACATCGGCCCCTGGCTTTCCGCCGGCCAATGATATATACAACTATGATGGAAAAAATCTTGCTTGTATTGCATTAACCACAGCCCATGTGCTTCTACTACTGTTGAGTTATTTGGTTTTTCATATCACATTTGAAGTTGCTCATTTTTAATTCCTTTTCACTCATTATAATACATTTTGTTATCAATAATATGCAGTAATTTTACCTCCAGTGTAGGGCTATTTATACTGGTTCACTGTTTACATGTATTTAAATGTGCCACCCCTCTCTGAGTCTGTGCCCCAGCCTGGCCCCCCCACGAAAAATGGTCTAGACCCACCCCTGCTGGTCCGGCGGACACTACAGCACTTCCATCAGAGGACAGCAGAGAGACATCATGGGCGGCCAAAAACCCTCCTGCAGATCCTGGAAGTTGCCTGGTGGCTCACAATCCGCAGAGACATCTAGCAATTCGTCATTGACTGCTCTGTGTGTGGAGGGGAGACAAAGGAGTGTGCTGGTATCAACCCTCACAAGAAACCACCTCATCATCTACATCACCGTTCATCAGCAGCAACATCATCCACCAAAAACACCTTCAAGTCGGTAAGGAGGAAATGCCAGGGGGGCTGGCGGGCCAGCAAGGCTGGGTGCAACATGATCCTGGGAGGCGTGGCACCACCGATCCTAGGAAGACTATGTGACACTGTTTTAACCACTCTATATATTATAATGATTTTATGTATATTAGAGTTTTAATAGGTTTACATGTTGTCTTAGTCATTTTAGTCCATTTTAGTCCTCTTATTTGTTTTAATGTGTGTAGGTCTTTAAATGTTACTGTTACTGTCGTTTGTCTTATCTTTTTAAACACTCCAAAATCTCACACAGTATTATCTGACCCCATTTTAATTGAAGTAACAGCTTCCAATAAGGCCGATTGTTACAGGATTGAAACCGGTGTCTCCAGCATGGGAGGCAGGCAAGCTAGCAATGCTAAAGACCATAGTCTATACCACAACTCACTTCAGTGCCTCTGGAGATCAGGGGAGTGAGGTTAACACACACAGCTCTTACTTGCAGTTACAATTAGACCCCCCCCCCCCCGGGCATTATTGTTTGGAGCATTAAAAAACAAATTTATATATATTTTGTTTGCTATATCCTTTGCTCTGTAGAGGACACCAGAACCCCTTTATTGAGAAAATTAAAAGACATGAATAGACAAACAATGGGAAGTCTTTTTTAATCCAAACTTTGTATAAAGATGATTTTCAATGTTATGAAAGATACAGTATGATTTGATATACCATTTTACTTTATGCAATATGTGTGTAAACATGGCCATAAATGCCATTCCCATTCTAGGCAATGCATCTATACACTGTATCTAATTTGCATATTAATGTGTTTTGGGACTATATTTAATGTAAAAAGACTTGTAATAATATTTTCATAAGAATGACTTGTATTTCATAAGAATATCCAAACTTGATGATTGAAATCGTGAAATAGCCTTAAACAATTACTAAATAAACTGCAAAATGTTACGTTTTCTAATATATGCACGGATTGATTCTGACAGCGCTGCACGAGCTCGCAGCGCCATTGGCCACTTATTAACCGTGTTCAAAGTGCGAGAAAAATCAGCGCTGAAACGGTGCTCCTCGTTAATTGCTCGGTTACCTTTTTATGAATGGATGGATTTGAGAATGTGATGGCTTAGCGCGAAAAGGCTATCTTATCTGGCGAGCTGCATGTTTTGGAGTACAGCAGCTTTCAGTTTCTCAGTAAATGTTTTTCTGCAAGTGCTATATCGTCCCCTTGGAATTATAAGGTTCCATCTGACATTTTTGTCAAAATTGAGTTATTCACATATTCTTATTCTGTGAGAATTCATATTCATATCCAACTTCTTTACATTATGTGATGTTGTTTTTTTTAAAAGTTGTGTACATTTTGGAACTTTTTATTTAGAATATTAAAAGGTTCTTTCTACACAGTCAAGTGGAATGCAAAATAGGCTACTGTAGCCTAAAGCGCAATATCTCAAAACCAGTCAGAATGCAGATAGAATCTTATAATTCCAAGGTGGCGATATGTTTGAGTCGCTTAGATTTAACATTTGGGAATGCAACATGCGTCAAAACATGATGCTGCATGTGTCATGATGCTGCTCATTAGTTTTGTTGCTTGAGTTGCCTTTAATAAATCTAACTGTGCAGTGTTTCAGCATTATAACCATATATGTGTTTCAGATATAAAGACCAAAATTTCTGCCTTAAGTAAGTACTGTCACTGTTCATGCACTCACTGAAATAAACACATGCTCAAAACTTACGCATGCAAAAGCGCATTCAGAAGCATACATTATATGCACATAGCCTAAAATCAAATATAGTGTGAGTTCAAACTTACTGTCAGAACGCAACTGTCAGTGACAAGTATTCACTGATTGTATCTCCTATTTCTTAGAATAACAAAAGAGAACCAGGAAAACTCTCAGTTGCAATCACCACAAGGGTGAGTACAACACATCCTTCAATAGTTTTTCTCTCATTTATTGTGACTTGTGTGTTAAGTTTTTGGAAACATGATTTTATTCAGAGCCCAGGAAATGCAATCCACTTAAAGGTAGGGTAGGTAAGATTTGGTTAAAAAACTTTTTTCCAAATTTGTTTAAACTTTCTTTATATATCAATACATAATTAAAGTGTAAGTACTCTGAAAAAGAAAGTATAAAAATTGAGTCTCTGTAGACCTCTCACGACTGTTTTAAAGACAGCTCATTATTTCCATTCAATCCACCTTCTCCCTTCTGGGCTCTTTCCAAAGCCACGCCCCCAAAACACATGAACGCGCTACGCCGACCGCGATCAGCTCAGCTGAAAGACGCATTATTTACCTGAGACGAGCGGAGAAGAAGTGCATGTAGTGACATCATGTCAGAATCACATGTAATAAATAAATCTAACTTTATCATTATGAAAATAAACAAATAAGATGTCTTTTAGTACTCACTATCAAGCTAGAATAACAATACTGGTAAAGTTTAAAATACACACACAACACAGTGTCTACGACAGACTCAAGATAAAAACAGATACAAGATAAAAACATCAGTAAACATAGGTAGAGAATATAAAAACAAACCAAGGGCCGAAATAAACGTGCAAGTAAAGTTCCCGGTGAACATGGTAAAAGAGTTTAGACAGAGGGTAGTAGCTAAAGCTATCTTAGTTCTAAAAAAATTTCCTGGATGCGGTGTAGCCTACTAGCTTTAACACATGCATTTTGTTATCACGACAGCGATCAACTTGAGCTAAGCATATTGAGTATTTATCATCTCTACTAATGGTTCGCTAAGTGTATAACTTTGTAACTTTATGCTAAGTAACGTTAATGTTATGTTAGCTATATTAGGCAGCTACGTGTGCTAGTGATACATGCTTCATGAAAACATAAACCAAAAAAATGTATAATCAAAATGAAAGATTACCTGTCTAGCAGAAATACAGCCTCTTGAACTCCTCAAATCAAACAGGTGCGCCAGGGTTGCCAGGTTTTCACAACAAAATCCGCCCAATTGCTACTCAAAACTAGCCCAAAACAAGCCCAATCGTGTTTCTCGCATTTGGGGGGTAAAATATGTGTCTTTTTGGTAGGGCTGCCTGCTAAAATTCGCAAAGCCCAGGGCAAAATATCACATAATTGGGGTTGCTTCAACCCGCGGACATGAAAAACAGCCGTGGCAACAGTGTTGAAGTAGCCCGACTTGGCAACACTGGGGTGCGCGCATGTGGGCAGATCCTGGAGCAAAAGGAGTGGTAGCCATGGTAACGAGAGAGAGTGACAGGCGCCCAAGCCAATCACTTGTTTCGTCCCGAACGAAAATAATGAGCGGTGTTTATTGCAGATTAAAAAGTCTAGAGTCACTCGATTTTTATACTCTCTTTTTCAGAGTACTTACATTTTAATTATGTATTGACATATAAAGAAAGTTTAAACAAATTTGGACAAAAGGGTTTTAGATCATTCTTACCTACCCTGCCTTTAACCCTATATAATTTCTATATTTTATGAAATGGCAGTCGTTTAACTCTTATTTTACAAAGGAACTGCCCGTACACAAAAGTACAAAATCAGGGGTATGGGAGTTGGAGAGGAAATGTTAGGATTTGAGGAAGTCATTGATCTAGATTGTCTTAACACTTTCTAAATGGAAAGAGGACAAGGAAGGAGATCTCTTTTAATTTTTCCTAAATTCTGTTTTACCTTTTGCACTTGACTTTTTCTGAATTTTGTGCTAATACTATATGCTATATAACATATGAAACTTAATACTTTTAAAACTGGTAGCTTGTATAGTTTTGGTGTATGCGCTGCAGAGTTTTACAATTAATTTACAATTAATAGCTTGAGATGTTAAGATCCATGTTCAGCCCACAGTAAGACACATAATCTAGAAAAGACTGTTGAAAAGTAGGTGGAAGTCAAAACAGTCTTAAGTAATGAGGGAAACAAGCTGTGAGTGTAGGGGAATACAAAGGATCTCAACTGTTCACAATTGATTTTTTTTTAATACAGGCTTTCATACAAACAGCCTATTGTAGTGAGGTAAGAACATAAACAGTTATTTTTACATAAATATATATTTATTTTATATAATTATGCATTTGGATTTGCATTTCATGCATATGTATGTGAATTTATTTGAAACAGCCCAAATGGCAAACCTGTTGCCTTAACACCATGGTTAGTCCCAATTGTATGGGAAGGAACTTTTGATCCCATGCTGATTAATTCAATCTACAGACAAAAAAACATCACCATAGCAACTACAGTCTTCGCTCTTGGAAAGTGAGTTCATATCTCTTCTATCTTTGATCTTCATTGACTTGAAATTTAAACAATATTAAATAAACAAGAATGCCCTTTCAGCACTGCTGATGGTTGGACGTTTATGTCATCTTGCCAAAATATCACGTTATTAAAGGCAAAGTGCTACACACAGGCTAATTAAGACATTATTGGCTATAGCTCAATGACAAATGCTAGGCTTACACCGGGTCTACACCGGACATGACTGCTAACATGTCGCATCATGTCACAAGTGTTTCGATCCATGTCCTTGTTATCTGACACCAGATGATACACACAATCTTTGTTTTGTTTGTTTGGGTGAAGAGTCCTTGAGGACGCTGTATGCGTGCACTGCGAGCTTTTTACTAAAGTTCCGCTCTTGTTTGTCCCTCTTCTCGAGGGAGCCGGGACTCAGGACCTGATGTCGCTGAGGCAAGGAGGAAAACTCAGATTGTGGGGGCCTCAGGTGGAGTTTGATGAGGAGTTTGAAAGGGGTGTAGTCCTTTCACACTCCTCTGTGGCTGACAAGAGCGATCTGCTGGAGGAGGAGGTATTATCTCTTATATCCTCTGATCCAGCAGGCAGTGCTCTGCTGGCCTTAAAGGGAAAGTTCACCCAAAAATGAAAATTCTGTCATCATTTATTCCCCCTCAAGATGTTCCAAACCTGTATGAGTTTATTTGTTCTGCTGAACAGAAAAGAAGATATTTAGAAGAATGTGTGTAACAAAGCAGACTAACCATTGACTACCATAGTATTTTTTTCCCTACTATGGTAGTCAATGGTTGCTCTATCTTCTTCTTTATCTTGTTTTGTGTTCAGCAGAACAAAGAAACTCATACAGGTTTGGAACATCTTGAGGGTGAATAAATGACAGAATTTTCATTTTTGGGTGAACTATCCCTTGAAGCCAGGATGAGCAGAATATGGCTGATGAAGAGGTAGAAATAACTGAGCCTTCTCCACCTGCAGAGTTGTTGGAAAGCCATATTCAGCTTGCATCCATCGATTTCAGCATTCTAATTATTCCAATGTCGAGGGGATCGGTGAGCATGGATACGTGTCGATGCCTCCCATTGAAGAGACGCTCTCGAGCTAGGCCTATCTCTCAAAGGGGGAAATATCGACTCTGAAGGCTCTGTCCCTGTCATCTAAATCCCTTAGAATGACATCTCGATTAAATGGCAAGGTATACACATCAGTGGGTCAGGCTAGGGCTGCTTTGCACACTATGGTAGTGCTGCAAGTGTACCAAGACGATCTGCTGAGGGACCTGGACCAGGGTCAGGGGTTTTCCTCTGATGTGATGGCTGAGCTGCACTGCACCACAAAACAGACTGCTGCCATGCAGATTGATGGCGGCAATGTTGGCCATGAAGAGACGTCTATGGATGAACATTGCTAGCATTGGGCTGAAAGAGAAGGGCACATCCGTTGAGGCTGTGGTCAATACGTTTAAGGAGGTGAAGGTGCGGGCAGCACACCGTGCCGGCCTGGGTCTGCACCCAAACCGTCAGGGGGACCTGGCCCATCTTGGGCTCATGACCAAAGACAGGGCCAGATGACTAGCGTCGCCACTTGTGGCCCTCCTCCTCCGAGGAGCAGGTTGTAGAGGAGGCTTGAGCCTGCTGAGCTTCTCTCCTCTGAGCACTGCGGGTTAGCAGTTTGAGTAGCAAGGCTTTCTGTGAGCCTCCTCAATAAAATGTTTTTAAGATATACAGTGCATCCGGAAAGTATTCACAGCGCTCAACTTTTGTTATGTTACAGCCT
The DNA here is from genome assembly GCF_949357685.1 of Gobio gobio. NCBI lineage: Eukaryota > Metazoa > Chordata > Actinopteri > Cypriniformes > Gobionidae > Gobio > Gobio gobio. The sequence goes on from NC_137116.1 coordinate 58,296,801, forward strand.
TCTTCGAAAATTTATTACATTTTTTTAGTGTCCTGACTTATGAAAAAAATCATGTTTGGTCCAGTATTTCTTCTTTCCTAAGTTGTCTTTTCTAGGTGATCATATACAGTAAAAGCGAGCAGCAGTCTTCTGTCACGCGACAATAGCCTAATCAAAGGTGCCAATCTCGTCATAGTATAGCCTATTTTGGAGAACAAAATTACCATCCATTCAAAATTCCTTATCGACAAATTGCAGTTAGTAAAGGCAGCATATTAGAGAATGTGGAGGAGATCAAGTCAGTGATTATGTTAAGTTATGCGCATGAAAAAAAGAAGTCAATGTGGCATCGCGCTGAATGACACACACCAGAAGTGCTCTCTCAGACAGCGCACTATCCCGAATTTACTTCTTTTTTGCACCTGAATGCTCAAATACAGACACACAGTTGTCAAAATTACCATCATATGAAGTATCTAACGTAAATACAGTCGGTTATTGCTTAAGTTAACGTAAACAGCTTGGTGATAACTGGATATGTGTCAGCCACTGATCTATATAGAGATCATATATATATATATATATATATATATCAGTGAGTAGAGACTAGCGTTTGGTGTTAAAGTGACAGCAGCCTAAAAATATCAGTCTGTGTCATTAATGTTAATCAAAAACCCTAATTCAGCGCTCAAATTGCTCCAAGTTCAGGGTTTATGTGACAGTACGTTATTTTGTCTCTTGAATACCCTGATGTCTGAGTTCGACTCGACATTACAACAGGGCAGGTGTGTTAGAGCTAAACTCTGCGGGAGCAGGATTGGACACCCCTCATCTAGTTTTTTGTATGGTTTTGAATGTACAGTATATTGGAGTTTGTCCTCTGGTCTTTGTGAATAAATTGCCAAAAATTTACATTTGTCACTCTCCTTCCATTTTTTTCAGGTACACACAGTTTCTTAAAGTTTTCCTGGAGTCTGCAGAGCAGAATTACTTTGTTGGATTTCGTGTGCATTATTATGTGTTCACTGATCAACCAGAACTGGTTCCTGAAGTGAAAATGGGTGAAGAACATAATCTGACGGTGTTGAAAGTCCCTAGTTCTAACAGATGGCAGGATATCAGTTTGAGCAGGATGGCAAGACTGGAGAAACTGATTGAGAGTCGATTGATCAATGAAGCCGACTACGTTTTCAGCCTTGATGTGGATTCAAAGTTCTATGGTCACTGGGGGGTGGAGACTCTGGGTCGACTGGTAGGTGTGATACATCCTGGGTATTATCTAACATCTCGTGAATACTTCACATATGAACGCAGGCCAGAGTCTCAAGCGTTCATTCCTTATTCTGAGGGTGATTATTATTATGGAGGGGCTGTGATCGGTGGCTTAGTGAAAGATGTATATCGGCTTGCTAAAACCTGCCGGGAGCAGCTGGACATTGATGCATCTAAATCCATTGAGGCAGCATGGCAGGAGGAGTCTCATTTGAACAAGTACTTCCTATATAACAAACCCAGCAAGGTGCTCTCACCTGAATATCTGTGGCAGGACCAAATACCTCACAAAGACAGGGTCAAAATCCTTCGCTTCTCTCAAATTATTAAAAACTACGCTGATGTTCGTCCAAACTAATAGCAGCTGTTACCTGTAACATGCAAGAACAAGACCTGTCAAATATTTTTCCATCAGCTACACAACGTTTGTACTAACTGAAGGATGACATGTAAATGCAGTAAAACAAAGTCTAATGATTAAATGGATTCAATGTGAGATACAAACAGAGTCTATTATTATTGTTACTGTAGCAGCATAACAGTTATCAACATTTTTCTTTACCTTCACTAAAGTGAACCTTCTCTCAAATGCTGGCTAAAACTCAGTTATCAGCACTTGAATTGGTGAAAAGGAAGGCACAGAAATGGCACTTTGCATTAAAACAAAAACACCATTTATTGTAAAATAAACATGATCTAATGTTGGGAGTAATGTCATTTTATTGTGAATAATAAATTACGAATATTTGTACTTTGTGATTTTTATATATGCCAGGATTGAATTGATAACTAAAAAGAACATGAAATCTGACCCCACATTTAATGGTCAAATAAACTAAAAAATACTTAAATAATAATAATTTCGGGGGAAAAAAGCTCTGACAGATTAAAAAGTTTATTTGTTCATCAGTTTAATTCAATTCAATTCACATTTATTTGTATAGCGATTTTCACATTACAGTTTAATTATCATCTTTACAGAAAATGCATGTGTCTACATTACAATTCAGAGTGATCTGTTATCAGAGATGACTAAGTAATTGTACAGTTCTGAGATAATACAAATCACGCAGTTAGCTAACATCATGTATTAATTTAAAGAAGTAACAATGAGCTCTTTAGAGTAATTTATTAAAAGTTAACATCATAATTACAATATATAGAAAACTTGGCAGTGGTGCATGTTGTGAAGGTTAATTAAGTGAACCCACAGTTTTAATTACTATCGACAAATGCACAGTGTTGGGAAGGTTACTTTGGAAATGGTTACCCTATATTTAAAATGTAATAGTAATAATAATGTAGTAATAAAATGTAATAATAACTACTTCAATTACTTTATTGTATAGTAGCTGATTACATTTGATTACTTTTTGACTACTGTTCTAAAGTGTTTTTAAATGTTTACCATTTTCAAACATTTAAACCAGGCAGGGTTAACCTCTAAAAACACAGTTATATTTAACCCTTTAACTGTCACCGTCCCACAGGTGGGACGCCTGGTGCTCTTTTTTTGATCGCCTTTTTTTCATATCATATATTTAAGTAATTATCACAAATTAGGTATCATTTGAAAGCTTACAAACTCAAAATTCATCCTGTGAAAACCGTTTTGAAATCGGACATTGTGTTGCCATGGAAACGTTACTCTAAATTATTCTAGTGGGCTCCTCCCCTAGTGGGCGCTGTCATGTTTCATATTACAACAATTATTTTAACTACTTTATATTCAAAATCTTTTCCAATCTTGACAAAACGCATATTGTCGGAAAGGTCTGAGTCTCAAGGGTCCATATTTGGTGACTGTTTTGTGATGGAAGTCATATTTGGACAGAAATTTACAGGAAAATGCATCAAAACAACAATAAATGGAATTTGAATGACACCCGGTGGCTATTTTTGGTACAGCACCTAAACAAAATCTCATGGGGACTTCAATTTTTGTGATATCAACTTCAAATTTGGAACACAAATTGGTTAGACATATGGCTTTGATTTTATAGTAATTTTAGAGTAAATGCTTTTTTGTAAAATATATATTTTATATGAAATAAAAAGTATTTAGTACAGTATTTTTCATTTACAGTAAATTTAAACTTCCATAACTATTTCATACTTTCATATTTTGAATTGCTTTCACTTCAGCAATAATCTGCAGAACGTCGTCTTTAAAACGAGACCAAACTTTGGTCTATATTCCAAAGCATTCTTGAATTACAGCCCTTTAAGTTTGGATAGTGCATTTTCATGTGTATTCTCAAAAAGGGCAGTTAAGAGGTTAAGTTATATTTGAAAACTAAAATTCTAGATCATTATACTGTAGTAAAAAATAGTAAAAATCCTCAAACTATTCTTTTTACCACTATGCAGTGGTGGAGGAAGTACTGAATCTCAGTACTTAAGTAAAAGTACAAATAACCAGAGAAATATTTACTTTAGTAAAAGTAGAAGTACCACAATGACAACCCTACTTAAGTAAAAAGTAGGTGATTTTAAATGTACTTTAAGTATTAAAAGTAAAAGTACATGCATAACAATTTATTCTCTTAATGTCTATATTCTAATAATAAAAAATAAAAAAAGCATTTTAATTAAGTTAGTTTTGGGTTAATGAAATTGTGCTTACCATCTGTGGCCCAGTTTACATTCTGACTTACAATTCTGGTTATCTATCAGGATGATCTGCAGAGTTAAATATCATTATTCTGAAGCCATATTCTCACCAGTGTTCAATCAGCTTTGACGTATTTAAATTTTCCTCCCTAATCTTATTAAGTATAGGCTATGCTTCAGCTTTCCTTTTATATTCTTAAATTTGATCTATACATTAAACTAGAATTAGACACTATAGGGCTGTTACCAAGCGGCAACCTCCCGCAGTTTCTCTTGAAGCCAATACGGAAGTGACTTAAACTGCAATTCATCGACTGGCCGCTAGGGACAGGCTCCAGAAGGGAGCAGAATCTCATTGAGCCCCATGTTAAAATGGCCAACTTTACAGCAGATTAAAACATGTTTACAGCCTGGGACAAATTGTGGTTTTGGTCTATACGGCTAATTTTGCCCTTCATGACAACTGTGAGGGGGGTGAATTTTTTTTATAACTCATTTGTTTACATTATATAAAGCATTAAAGTTCTGCATAATTAAGGGCGTGGCCACTTCGAGTGACAGGTGGATAGCCATTTATCTGCTATCTGTTAGTCATCATGTCACCTCAGCTCCACCCACATCCCGTCTCTTTGACGATTTTCTGTTATCCGGGAGTGACGTGCGATGACGTGCTGCCAAGATGGCAACGGCCATCTCGTCCATACTTTTGCACTTCAAAATTGCTCATCAGAATCCTATGGGTGACGTCACGGACACTACGTCCATATTTTTTTTACAGTCTATGGCTGTTACCAATCAAATTAAATAATTTACACTGAAAAATTACAACTGCATTAAATAATGTTTGTGTTGCTCTTAGAAATCAAAATGTTATTATTTTGTATTATTTTACTATTTTATTTGTATATATTGCGAATTATTACCCCTGGGACTTTTATTTTGAAATCGCGATCTGATATCACTGAAGTGCGCATGTTCTAGAATGCGCAGAAAGGAGAGAAAGACGGAGTTGACGCAGCACAGCTCATATGCGATCTTTTAACAGTTTATCCTCGGAAAACATTTGACTGTAAGTAATTTACGAATTTAATCAAGTTGTTATGGATCTTTGATTGTAACAAGCGATTTAACTGCCTTTAAATGTTAAAACTTTCCACGCTGTGATTGAAGAGAATAGTTGCAAATAAGAGCAAACAATTGACTAATTGAACAGTTTTATTACATTCATGTTTTCCTGCAATGTTTATTTACATATTTTATTTTCTGTATTTGCAGTTTTACAGTAAAGAATAATAACCAAGAAAAGTAACACTTGGGACTTCATTCTAAATGTTTGCTATCTGTCTAATGCAGGGGTCTCAAACTCATTTTACTTGGGGGCCGCTGGAGGTAGACTCTGCTGGGCCGCATCAAGTATTACACATAAAAAGTGTTTCAAGTAGGGTTATTAAAAAAGTAGCACAACTGATCCAATGGTTGCAGAAGGTTGCTGGTTCGATCCCAGCGGTCACCACCAGTGTGTCCTTGAGCAAGGCACTTTACTTCATGTTGCTCCAGGGGGATTGTCCCTGTAATAAGGCCACTGTAAGTTTTGCTTAGGATAAAAGCATCTACCAAAATGCATAAATGTCTTCAACATGAATGTTTCTTCTGAACATGAACTGTTCCTCTGAATTTGAACTAAATATAGCCTATAGAAATTAAATCATGTACTATGAAATAATGAATGATTTTAATTTTATTTTAAATAATAGACTAATTCACAGCAAGGCCGTAACCAGGTCAAACAGAACCGTGAGCGAAATTCTAGGTCTAATTCCAGTTTGGAAATAATCTTTTTGGGACTATTTGTAAACAATATTTGCATTAATTTGCGTCAAATATATTATTAGTCCCGATATTCTTCGCATGAGTGGGTGAATAAATACATAGATCCGCGATTTACTTACGGATTTTCTAGTGGTCTGGTGGTAGAATTTTTGTCAACCGTGTCAAAGGTTCCTGGTTCTAACGTTCTCATATACTTTTTCTTCATTAAAATCAAATATGTTCATCAATGATTGTATAATAAGACCATGGACACGTTTGCATTTTGTTTTGTGATTTCACCGGAAAGAATAGAGTCTCTCTCAGCAATGGTATTAAGCGATAGATTGACGCTGTGTGTGAAGACTGTGCAGTGTGCACGAGCCAAAAGAGAACGTTAACCCCGCTAACTTTGATTTGATTGGTCATCTCAATCATTTTGACATTGACGAGCGCTGTTAGACCACATTCGTTTCAACTGTCTGATCAGCTTCGTTCGTCTGTTCCTGTCAATCACGCGGTGTCAACCAATTATACTGCACGAGGGAGGGGGGAGTCAACTCTCTCTTTCTCACACACACACACACACACACACACAAAGGAGGCGGCAAGCGCTGCACACGCAACGAGTCAGCAAAAAGGTGCTTTTCAGAGCAACACGCGGGGCGCACTAACACTAAAATTTGATGTCAAGAAGGGGGCCACAAAATATCATCCTGCAAGTGGCCCGCGGGCCGCGAGTTTAAGACCCCTGGTCTAATGGAACACAGTCACGTGCTATGAGGACAGAATAGTAAAAAGTCAACATCACAGCGGGCTAAGCTTGACAAAATTACTGCATGAACAGCTCATGATACTGCGGTCTTCCAAGAGAGTTCCTCCTCCTGAAGATAAAGTGCAACTCACAATGGAGCAACAACAAGGAGCAAGCTATCAACCAACTGAGGAAGGGGAGCATAAAAAGAAATTCACAGAGCCTCTTCAGCAGATGGAATCTCGATCTTCCAAGTCATCATCAAAAAGGTCCAGCACAAGTTCAGCAGCTATGAGAGCCAGAGCTAAAGCAGTTGCAGCATGCGCTCAAATCGCCTATGCATAGAAAGAAGCTAATATGATCAAACAAAAAGCGGAATTTGAAGCAAGTATGTTGAAACAAAATGCAGACTTGGATGCAAGTCTACACATCTTACAAGTTGAACGTGCAGCAGCAGTCGCTTCAGCTGAAGCAGCAGCATATGAGGAAGAAGAGGAAGAGCTTGAAAGTGGCAAATTTAATGTAAAACCAGTTCCTGACATGCAGCCCATCGATGTTGCTCAGCGTACTTTACCCCTTTTCCACCAAGGCAGTGCTGGTGCTAGTTCGGAGCCAGAGCCTAGTTTCAATTCGGTTATTTGTCTTTCCACACCCAAAGCACTAGCTCCGAACCAGGAAAAGTGGTTCTTAAGTAGCACCAAATCATTGCTGGTCTAGAAGTAAGAACCGCTTGTGTCAGTGGCTGGGGGCGGGGTTACCGTGACCAACAAGACGAGCACAAACTTGTGACCGCCATTTTTGAAATAGCAGCTAATGGAGCTAATAGCTGCTCGTTTCTAATCTCCGTCTATACAAATTACAGGGAGCTGCACGGATGTGTTGGATTCGCTGTGTTTTGATACCGATTTAGGATCATAAAGCCATGTGCATCAATAGTAACTCAACGTTCTCCATTGTTGATGGAAGGCTTGTTCGAGATGCATCGGTGCTGTCCAGACCGATCGCCATATGACAACGAGTCCAACGAGAGCATACGACTCATTATGCTTTTGATTCACTCATGCTGTGTTTTGATATTATACGCTGATCGTCTGCGCAGCGCCGATGCATCTACATTTACATTTACATTTACATTTACATTGATGCAGCGGCACGTCTGGTCTTCAACGAGCCCAAAAGGACCCACGTCACACCACTCTTCATCTCACTGCACTGGCTACCACTCGCTGCTCGCATCAAGTTTAAGGCGCTGACGCTCGCCTACAGAGCCACCACGCACTCAGCTCCTGCATACTTTGACTTGATTCTACGACTCCACACCCCCACCAGAAGCCTTCGTTCAGCTAAGGAGCGAAGGCTTGTGGTACCTTCACAGAGAGGCAAAAAATCCCTTTCCAGAACATTTTCATTCAACGTTCCCAGCTGGTGGAACGATCTGCCCACCGCCATCTGAAATGCGGATTCGTTGACAACATTCAAAAGTCATCTAAAAACTCATCTCTTCCATGAGCACTTAACCTCTTAAAAAAAACAAAAAACTTTCCTTTCCTCTTTCTCCTCCTCTTTCCCTCCCTACTCTAGCCTGTGCTACACTGAGTAATGTACACGGACTAAGTATTTCAGGCACTTGTTGCGCTCACTCGACTCTTCACGACCAATCGCTTATTGCACCCCCAAGTTGTAAGTCGCTTTGGATAAAAGCGTCTGCTAAATGCATTAATGTAAATGTAAATGCAAAGTTAAGTCACCATTGCTTTCAGTTGTGGCTGGTGTTGATTATACCCTGCTGGCGCCACCTAGTGCAGATGTAGAAAAAACACATTTCACAAAGCAAATGACTGATGCCATAAAGAAAGAAGCAGAAAATGAGAATTGTGTGAAACGAACATCATTTCTTCACTCACAATATGTACCAGAGACACCAGTTACATCAGATTTAACCAAATATCTGATTATATGTGAAATGGTCAGTTCTGGTCTTCTGAAATTTGATGACTGCCCAGTGAACCACTGGGTGTGGAAAGCCTCTTTTGTTAATTCAACTAGAGAACTGAATCTAACATCCAGAGAGGAGTTGGATTTTATGGTAAAATGGCTAGGAAAAGATTCCTCTGAACAAGAAAAAGAATAAGATATGTGCATGTTCTTAACGCAACAGCAGCAATCAGTATGGCTTGGCAGCGCTTGGAGGAGTGCTATGGAGCACCTGAAGTGATTGAAAACGCACTTTGAAAGAAAATTGAGAATCTACCCAAACTGTCAAACAAGGACAACCACAAATTTAGAGAGATAGGAGATATTCTTCTTGAACTGGAATGTGCTAAAGCTGATGGGTATCTTCCAGGCCTTGCTTATCTCGACACTCCCCGTGGGGTTAATCCAATAGTGGAGAAATTACCCACAAGCCTCCAAGACAAATGGATAGTTCCATCCATCCATCCATCCATCATCTTCCGCTTATCCGGGGCCGGGTCGCGGGGGCAACAGTCTAAGCAGAGACGCCCAGACTTCCCTCTCCCTAGCCACTTCCTCTAGCTCTTCCGGGGGAACCCCGAGGCGTTCCCAGGCCAGCCGGGAGACATAGTCCCTCCAGCGTGTCCTAGGTCTTCCCCGGGGCCTCCTCCCGGTGGGACGTGCCTGGAACACCTCCCTGGGAAGGCGTCCAGGAGGCATCCGAAATAGATGCCCGAGCCACCTCAGCTGGTCCCTCTCGATGTGGAGGAGCAGCGGCTCTACTCCGAGTTCCTCCCGAGTGACCGAGCTCCTCACCCTATCTCTAAGGGAGCGCCCAGCCACCCTGCGGAGAAAGCTCATTTCGGCCGCCTGTATCCGGGATCTTGTCCTTTCGGTCATGACCCACAGCTCATGACCATAGGTGAGGGTAGGAACGTAGTTTGACCGGTAAATCGAGAGCTTTGCCTTGCAGCTCAGCTCCTTCTTCACCACGACAGACCGGTACATCGACCGCATTACTGCAGAAGCTGCACCGATCCGTCTGTCAATCTCCCGTTCCATCCTTCCCTCACTCGTGAACAAGACCCCAAGATACCTGAACTCCTCCACTTGAGGCAGGAACTCTCCACCCACCTGAAGCAGGCAAGCCACCCTTTTCCGACTGAGAACCATGGCCTCGGACTTGGAGGTGCTGATTCTCATCCCAGCCGCTTCACACTCGGCCGCAAACCGTCCCAGTGCACGCTGAAGGTCCTGGTTCGAGGAAGCCAACACGACAACATCATCTGCAAAAAGCAGTGACGAAATCGTGTGGTTCTGTCCCCGACCGCCATGCGATGTTGCAGAGGTGTGTCAGCCAAGACAGCCCCACAACATCCAGAGACTTGAGGTACTCAGGGCGGATCTCATCAGACCCCGGTGCCTTGCCACCGAGGAGCTTTTTAACCACCTCGATGACTTCAGCCCGGGTGATGGACGAGTCCACCTCTGAGTCCCCAGCCACTGCTTCCTCAACGGAAGACATGTCGGTGGGATTGAGGAGATCCTCGAAGTATTCCTTCCACCGCCCGACGATATCCCCAGTTGAGGTCAACAGGTGCCCATCTCCACTGTAAACAGTGTTGGTAGGGCACTGCTTCCCCCTCCTGAGGCGTCGAACGGTTTGCCAGAATCTCTTCGAGGCCGACCGATAGTCTTTCTCCATGGCCTCACCAAACTCCTCCCAGGCCCGATTTTTTGCCTCCACGACTACCCGGGCTGCAGTCCGCTTGGCCTGCCGGTACCGGTCAGCTGCCTCCGGAGTCCCACAAGCCATCCAAGTTGGCACCACGGCCAGATCTGACTGTTCCAAGATTAGAGCTCTGTGCAGCAGTTCTAGCAGTTGAGATCGCAGACATGGTTGTAGAAGAAATAGGCTTGCAGTTCAACAGTATCCAGTTCTACACCGACAGTAAAGTTGTTCTTGGATATATTCATAATCAAACAAAACGCTTTTATGTGTATGTGAACAACAGAATCCAAAGAATTCTTCAGTCATCTACCCCTAGTCAATGGAACTATGTTCCCTCCGATGTCAATCCTGCAGATCATGGGTCAAGATCTGTATCAGCTGACTATCTCAGTAGCACAAATTGGCTTACAGGGCCAGACTTCCTTTTGAACTCTCCACCCTTAAATGCCTTCCTTCAAGAGAACCATGACCTTGTTGATCTTGAACTGGATCCAGAAATCCGACCACAAGTGATTTCATGTCTAACTGCAGTGCCTAATCAGTTCCTGACTCCTGAGCGTTTTGAACGCTTCTCCAGCTTGAGTAAGTTAATCAGAGCGATCGCTCATTTAAGCCACATTTCCCAGTCATTCTCCCATTTATCAAAAGAGCCAAGATGTAGTGGATGGCATCTCTGTAGCAACAGTCCCACAAATGAGGAATTGGAAAAAGCCAGGATTGTGATCCTAAAGAGCGTTCAAAATGTAGCCTATCCCGAAGAGCTAAGTGATATAAAAGCAGGAAGCAATCTCTCACCTAAAAGTAGTATACAGAAACTTCGTCCTGTTCTGGATGATAAAGGTCTTCTGCGTGTTGGAGGCCGTATTACTCAGGCAGGTCTTCAGAAGGAAGAATGCAATCCTGTGATCGTTCCTGGGAAACATCACGTAGCAACCTTGCTTGTTCGACACTACCATCAAGCAGTCAAGCATCAAGGAAGGCATTTTACTGAGGGAGCAATACGAGCAGCAGGGTATTGGCTGATGAGTGCCAAAAGATGCATTGGAAGTCTACTTAACAAGTGTGTGACATGTAGAAAGCTTCGTCGTCCTACAGAGCTCCAGCAGATGGCAGACTTGCCTGCAGAAAGACTCCAAGTGGCTCCACCCTTCACATATGTAGGAGTCGATGTATTTGGGCCATGGCAGGTTGTTTCTCGCCGCACCAGAGGAGGCTGCTCCAATTCCAAAAGATGGGCAGTCATTTTCTCATGTATGTGCACAAGAGCAGTGCACATTGAAGTGGTAGAGACATTGAGCTCAAGCGGATTCATTAATGCTCTACGACGTTTTTTTGCAATAAGGGGACCTGCTAAGCAGATACGCTCTGATTGTGGCACAAATTTTCTTGGAGCAGTGCAGGAGCTCAAGATGAATAAAGAAACTTCAGGCTCTGGTCTTCAGAAGTATCTACAAGAACATGCTTGTACATGGGTATTCAACCCTCCCCATGCATCACATATGGGAGGTGCTTGGGAAAGGATGGTGGGTATAGCCCGACGTATTCTTGACTGTATGTTGCTTGAAAGAAAGTCCCTGCATCTCACACACGACGTTCTTGTAACCCTCATGGCTGAAGTGTCTGCTATCATTAATGCACGCCCTCTCGTGCCAGTATCTTCGGATCCTGAAGTTCCTTTGATACTCACCCCTGCTATTCTGCTGACCCAGAAAACCTGTTCAATTCCTCCGCCACTTGGCGAGTTTACCGATGAAGGTCTTTTTAAGGCTGAGTGGAAAAGAGTGCAAAATCTTGCAGAAACATTTTGGACAAGATGGCGCCGTGAGTATCTTGCCACTCTACAGAGTAGGCAGAAATGGCAAGACAAGAAGCCTTGCCTCAAGGAAGGCGACATTGTGTTAATGAAAGATGGCCAAGCCAAGAGAAATCAGTGGCCTATGGCCATCATTGCAAAAACACTACCAAGCAAAGATAGTCTTGTGCGAAAAGTAGAGCTGAAATTTATCAGAGAAGGCATGCAGAAAACCTTTATTCGCCCCATATCAGAAGTGGTTCTACTTTACTCCCCCTGAAATATTATAGTTAAGATGGGGTCTTTACATACCCCAGACGGGGAGTGTGCTGGACTTTAAACTTTGGTTTATACAAGGACTTTTATTTTGATACTTATTTCTGAGTTTTCCTATGGTTTCCTGTTTAAAAGAGGAAGTATGCCATATTTCTTGAGTGCTTGAGTTGTGCAAGGTGCTCCATGTGGTTGCAGACATCCAGCTTCATCATGCTTATCAAAGTCCTTCGAAATGCAATATCTGTAAGTTACTTTGTTTGATTTGTCTAGTGAACATAAAGTAATCATAATTGCTGTGTTGGTAACCTTTGTAATATAGCATTTAATTCAGCATGTTTGTTATCTTTTCTACTCAAGTTTGTAAAGTATGAGTCTATGCTTTTGATATACTGTATTGTTGTTGGTTCTTTGCCTTGTGTGATGATTTATCTATTTTGTGAAATTGATGTGTATTTTCTCTTCTTTGTAGTTTCACACTATTCATGATTAAACTTCATAAATTGCACCTCCGTGGAGTTTATTGTGGAAGTGTTTAGCGGCTGGATAGCTGGATCAATTCAAACAGTGAGGCCAGTGATAGTGAATTCGTGGTATTCTCAGCCTTTGTATTTTTCTCACAGTTTGTGAGAAATCAAGCTAAAATAAGGAATGACCCCAGTTTCTCATTCTTCACCTCTAGTACTCGACTAGCATCAAGCAGATCAGAACCTAACAAATTCAGTGGAAGGAATTCTGTAACTGTACATCGAACAGAAGTGTCATCTCAGACATTAGACCTGCAGTCTACACGGCCTCAGCCATGAATTGAAAGTCCAGATCGGCAATGTCCTATTCACCGCAAACCTCACCCTCTTAAGAAGTGTAGAGCCTTTAGAGAGAGACCAATGGAGGAGCGCAAATCCTTTCTAAAAGAAAATCGTATCTGCTTCAGGTGCTGTGACTCTACAAAACATTGCGAAAAAATTCCAAAACTCAAATTAGATGCTCTGAATGTAACAGCTAAAGACATGTGACCGCTCTGCACCCAGATCCAACATTTCTAACGGCAGATAAGCCTGTCAAGGAGAAAGAGCAATACGGAGAGCAGACTGATATCTCACCCACCTCGGTTACTTCAAAATGCACAGAGATATGTGGAGTCCAGTCATGCAAGATCATGTTCTAAAATTTGTCTGGTGAAAGTGCTGGCAAAAGAGAGAAAGCAGTCCAGGTTTATGCTGTCTTGGATGAGCAAAGTAACAGATCTTTAGCCAAGACAGTTTTTCAATCTTTTCGAGAAGCTTCTCCCTATACACTGTAAACCCGGATAAGTTCCCAGAACTCAAAAAAATTGAGGCAATCGATTGCCTCAAATTTTTTAAGTTGATTAACTTAAGTCACAATTTTCCAGAACTTAAAAAGTTGATTACCTGCTACTTGTACTTTTTGATAACAGTTAAATTAAAGTGCTCATTTAGCTCCACTCAAATATTTGCAGTTAATATGACTTACAGTTTTCTGTTAAGGCAACTCAATTATTTTCAGTTTTTATAACAAAGTTTTGAGTTTTCACAGAACTTTGAAAAATAAGTACACAACCACACCATTTTATGTTAACAAAACTCAATTTTTATTGCTTTGTGTTGTCAACACAAAGCAACTAAAGCAACTAATTTTACTAATGTGAACGTTTAAGTTCACATTAGTAAAATTTGTTTGTTTACTTAAAAACATGTGACTCAAAACTTAAAATTGAGGCAATTGATTGCCTCAATTACATTGAGTTTATCTAACTTCTCTAAAAGTAAACATGAAAGTCTGCAGTTGAACAATATTTTCTTGCCCCCTCACTTTTAGCACACTGCAATGTTTAAATGAAATATAAAAATAAATAACCATTTATAAATTAAAATAAATAGAACAAAAAATAAAAAATATACTGAGCTGCAAAAAGAAGATTACCTGATGTGACGACTCCTCTGAGTGGGGTTTCCCCAGGCTCAGGTGGATGATTGGCTGGCTCCGCCCTTTCAAGTGGTTATTCCGTACACCTGTGGTGGACTTCCTGTCGAGCGTGTTGAAAAGGAGCATGAGGAAAAGGCCAAGGAGGGCGACAGACTGGACATGATTTTCATTTACGTTTGTGTTCCTTTAGAGTTGTTTTTCCTTTGACACATCCAACACTAGCCACAGCACATTACTTTTCCATGCATTCATTACATTACACCACTGATTCCTGACTGTTACATTTATATACTGTTTTCTTTCTGTATAGGTCTATTTTTGTTAATAAATTTGGGTATTTTTTCGGCTTTCTTGTGCCCCTCTTTTTGTTGCGTCCCTTTTTGAGCTACGGGACGTAACAAATGGGGGCTCGTTCTTTGTTGATACTTGGAGACCTTTGATAAATTTGTTCGTTTCGTCGTGTTTTGCGAAAATAAATTTGTACGCGCTTTGAAACGATTGGCTAATCGTGACGTTGTAAGGGGAAATCCAATTTGAATAGTTTGACGTCACATTATGTGCGTTTTGGGACACCTGAAAGCGTTTGGTACAGTGTTTGGCCGTCGTTTGGATTCACCGACTGGTAAGTTACCTTTTGTGCAATAGTTTGACTTGAAGTTTTTCCCTGTTAGGTTTAGCGACTTGTTTCCTTTGAGACATGTCGTTTTTCTTTTCGTAGTGTTGTGGTGAAAGCGGGTAGCAGCAGTTGTCTCGGGAGCACTTCCATGGTGTGTGAACTGTCGCTGTTTAACCAGTTGCAGTCCCACCCACTGGGTTTGCGTGCTTAATTTCCCCCCGCCAGTATCTGCATGAAGATTAGGTTTTAGGTAGGTAGATAGGCGTATTTTAAAGAGTTAGAGAGTGGGGAAGGTTTCAGGTATTTGATTGCACATTTGGTAACGGGCAGTCTGTGGGTTGCTTATGGCTGACGTTGAGAAGTTTTTTGAATCACCTTCGCATGTTCTGTTACGTAAATACACAAAAGAGCAACTTTTAATAATCGCTGAGTATTATGAAATATCTCTTAGTGATAAGAGAATAAAAGAAAGTAGCATTAAAAGTGAGTTGAAAAATAAATTGATCGACAAGGCAATTTTGGAAGCTGAGATGGAGGAAATTCAGGACGTACAAACTGCTACGGGGTCTGCTTTGACTTTTGATCAACAAAAAGAGTTGTTATTGTTACAAATGGAACATGAAAAAATGAAGCAGATGTCTGAGCAGGGTAGAATTGAGTTAGAAAAGGCAAAAATGGACTTGGAGTATTTAAAACTTAAACTCATGAAAGAAGGTAAAGTTCGTGAAGATGGTTTCGAGGAGAGTGGTGTGCGTGGAAGTTTTCCGCTGCATCAAAGTCTAAAACTTGTTCCTAAATTTAATGAGGATGATCCGGATGTTTTTTTTACTCTGTTTGAGCGCGTTGCTGAGTTACAGGGTTGGTCTAGGACGAATTGTGTGCTGTTGCTGCAGTGTGTGTTAGTTGGTAAAGCGCAGTTAGCTTTTTCTGCTTTAAGTATAGAGGAGTGTAAAGATTATGAAGCTGTTAAAGCTGCAGTGTTGAAAGTTTACGAGTGCGTACCGGAAACATATCGACAACGTTTTAGGTCGTGTAAAAAGGTTCAGGGACAGACACATTTGGAGTTTGTGAGGGATTTAAGACGACATGTTACACGTTGGTGTGCATCGCTTGATGTTAAAACGTTTGACGATTTACTTGAGTTGATCATAATTGAGCAGTTTAAAGGTTCAGTTTCCGATCAAATTGCGACGTATATCAGTGAACACAAAGTTCAGTCTCCTGAGGAGGCAGCATCGTTGGCTGATGATTTCGTGCTCACTCATAAAAGTATTGCTGTTGATTGGCGGGCACGGGAGGAAGTGAGCGCGAGCCGTTTTAATACTCCACAGATAACAAATAATACTCCACAGAGTGGTCGCATTTCTTCATGGAGATTTGATCCGTCTAAAACGTGTAACTACTGTCGTGGAAAAGGACATTGGAAAGCTGACTGTTCTATTCTTATAAATAAAACTAAACGTGCTGATGTGGATCCGTTTAAGCCTGCTGCAGCCGCAAATTCTGTTCAGCTGAGTGATGCTGAGACAAATGAATTCCAACTGTTTAATGATGTTTTTTCCACTTATGCTCCTTTCATTACAGAAGGTCGAGTGTCATTAGTGGATGGAGTTGAAGAGATTCCTGTTAAGATTTTACGAGATACAGGAGCGATGGATTCTTTTATTTTAGAGTCCATTTTGCCATTTTCCTCTAAATCGGAAACCGGTGACAGTGTTTTGGTTCGAGGAATGGGTTTGAATACGTTAACAGTTCCTCTGCATAAAGTCAAGCTTTACTCTGATTTGGTGACTGGTGAAGTGGTGGTAGGGTTGCGCCCTGCTTTGCCGATCGAAGGTGTTCATCTCATTTTAGGAAACAAACTAGCAGGTGATCGGGTGTGGGCTAATGTAACTACTTCTCCTTTGGTTGCCTCTAGTGGAGAGCTGGTTCAACAGACAGTGGTTGTCGACCCTGTGGGGGCTGTAACACGTGCCATGGGAAAAAACATTGAGGGTTTAGAGACGCAAGATAAAAATGAGTTAAGTTCACCAGGTGCTGTACTGCTTATACCTGACTTGTCTGCTCTGTCTTTTCCTCTGTCTACAGATGAGCTGAGTAAAGAACAACATTCAGACTCCTCGTTGGCTGAGCTCTTCACTGCTGCTCTTCATGACCGTGATGTGTCAGATAAGGCCAGAGGTTATTTTGTACAGGATGGATTGCTGTTAAGGAAATGGAGTCCTCATGGTGAGAATTTTGTGGGGGACCCGATTGTCCAAGTAGTAGTTCCCACAAAATTTCGGGATACCGTGTTGGAAGTTGCACATGACAAGTCTGGTCATCCTGGGGTGCGAAAGACTTATGATCGCGTTTTGCAACACTTTTTCTGGCCACGCTTAAAGCATGACATTTCTGTATACATAAAAAAATGTCACACTTGTCAATTGACTAGTAAGCCGAATCAGAAATTAAAGCCTGTTCCACTGCATCCGATTCCAGCACATTGTAACCCATTTGAACATATTATTGTAGATTGTGTGGGTCCTCTGCCATGTTCAAAGTCTGGGAGCAAATATTTGCTTACGGTTATGTGTTTAGCCACACGTTTTCCTTCTGCCTATCCATTGCGCACGATTACCTCACGCTCAATTGTAAAAGCTTTGGCGCAGTTTATGTCAATTTTCGGCATTCCTAAAATCATTCAGAGTGATCAGGGTAGTAACCTTACCTCTCATCTTTTCCAACAAGTCCTGAAACAACTAAGAATTAAGCACAACCTTTCTA
This sequence comes from Gobio gobio, assembly GCF_949357685.1. Taxonomy (NCBI): domain Eukaryota; kingdom Metazoa; phylum Chordata; class Actinopteri; order Cypriniformes; family Gobionidae; genus Gobio; species Gobio gobio. The sequence continues at coordinate 58,314,304 of NC_137116.1, forward strand.
GTGCATATCATGCACAAAGTCAGGGAGCATTGGAGAGGTTTCATCAGACTTTGAAGTCTCTCCTTCGTGCTTATTGTGTGCAGTTGGATAGAGATTGGGAGGAGGGGTTGCCCTGGTTGTTGCTGGCTGCGCGTGAGGTGGTGCAAGAAAGTACCGGATTTAGTCCAAATGACTTAGTTTTTGGTCACAAGGTTCGTGGGCTTTTGACTGTGCTTCAGGAGTCAATTAAAAGTTCTGATTCGCCTAAAAACTTGCTGTCGTATGTATATGGTTTTCGTCAGAGGCTGTTACAGGCAAAAGAGCTGGCTGGCGCTAAACTTGAAAAACAGCAGGAAGGAATGAAGCGATTGTATGACCGTAAAGTAGAACCTCGGGTATTTGAGCCAGGAGACCAGGTTCTGGTGTCACGACTGTTGCTTTCTTCTCCTTTTGAAGCAAAATTTGAGGGCCCATTTGTGGTAAAAAAGTAGATTGAGTGATGAAAATTATGTAGTTGTAACTCCGCATCGGAGGAAGTCCACCCAGCTATATCATGCGAATCTACTGAAACCATATTATGAAAAGTCTAAAGTGGATGATGAAAGCTCTGTTCATTCAGCACTTTGTGCGGTGTCAAATACTAGGAGTAATTTTTTCTCTGACGAAAAGGGTATGGAGGGTAATGAGCCTGATGATGGCGTTTTGCGTGGACGACTAAATAATTCTGAGTCTTTGCAAAATCTTGACGTTATTCTTGCTCATTTGCCTACTTCACAGTCTAACGAGTTGGTTACTCTTATACAGAGTTTTCCGGAATTGTTTGGAGATGCGCCGTCTCGAACCAGTTGGGCGGAACATGATATTGATGTCGGTAATGCTTCTCCCATCAAACAGCGTTATTATCGCGTGTCACCAGAAAAACGGAAGCTGATGGAAGCAGAAATCCAATACATGCTGGACAATGATATAGCGGTCCCTTCCGGTTCAGATTGGGCATCTCCTTGCCTGCTGGTTGCGAAGCCTGATGGCTCCGTAAGGTTTTGTACAGACTTTCGCAAACTCAATAGTGTGACAAAACCTGATTGTTTTCCACTCCCGCGAATGGAAGACTGTATTGACCAGGTAGGTTCTGCAAAGTTTGTAACCAAACTTGATTTGTTGAGAGGCTATTGGCAGGTGCCTTTGAGTCAGAGAGCTCAAGAGATGTCTTCATTTGTTACTCCATCAGGCCTCTATTCTTACAACGTTATGAGTTTTGGACTGAGAAACGCCCCCGCCACTTTTCAACGTCTAATGAACCGTGTAGTTGCAGGCCTTGAAGGGTGTGCGGTGTATTTAGACGATCTGGTAGTGTTCAGCGATAGCTGGGACTTGCATTTAAAACGTTTGAGTGCAATTCTGAGGCGTTTGTCAGAGGCAGAACTGACGGTGAATCTGGCAAAGTGTGACTTCGCTCGTGCTACAATAACTTACCTTGGTAAAGTTGTGGGGAATGGTGAGGTTCGCCCAGTAAATGCTAAAGTTCAGGCCATTCATGATTATCCTGCACCCACTACGAAAAAAGAGCTTATGCGTTTTTTAGGGTTAGTGGGTTATTATCGTTCTTTTTGTTGTAACTACTCCTCTGTTGTTGCACCACTTACTGATTTGTTGAAGGCCCAGGTAAAATTTGTTTGGTCGTCAAGTTGTGCGTTGGCTTTTGAAAATGTTAAGTCCCTACTGTGCTCCTCCGCTGTCCTTGCTGCCCCTTGCTTTGAAAGGCCTTTTTCTCTACAGGTGGACGCGAGTAAAGTTGGTGCTGGAGCAGTCCTTCAACAGGCTGATGAGGGAGGGGTAGTTCGTCCTGTCAGTTTCTTCTCACGCAAGTTTAATTCTTATCAACTCAATTATTCGGTGGTGGAAAAGGAAGCATTGGCTTTGATTTGGGGGTTACAACATTTTGACGTCTATGTTGGTTCGAGTCAACCTGTTGTGATTTATACTGATCACAACCCGTTGACGTTCTTGAATTCTCTTCATTGCCCGAATCAAAGGCTCATACGTTGGTCTTTATTTCTGCAGGCCTATGCCCTGGACATTCGACATGTTAGAGGATCTGAAAATCTTGTAGCCGATGCGCTGTCACGCGCCCCTGTGAATCATGAGATTTTAGTTTAGTTTTGTCTTTTTCCTTCTTGGCCTTTCCTAGGTCCTGAAGTATTGTATGCTAACTCTTGTTTATTACAGGGATTCTTGACAGACCCCTGTCTTAAGGGGAGGGGTGTGACGACTCCTCTGAGTGGGGTTTCCCCAGGCTCAGGTGGATGATTGGCTGGCTCCGCCCTTTCAAGTGGTTATTCCGTACACCTGTGGTGGACTTCCTGTCGAGCGTGTTGAAAAGGAGCATGAGGAAAAGGCCAAGGAGGGCGACAGACTGGACATGATTTTCATTTACGTTTGTGTTCCTTTAGAGTTGTTTTTCCTTTGACACATCCAACACTAGCCACAGCACATTACTTTTCCATGCATTCATTACATTACACCACTGATTCCTGACTGTTACATTTATATACTGTTTTCTTTCTGTATAGGTCTATTTTTGTTAATAAATTTGGGTATTTTTTCGGCTTTCTTGTGTCCCTCTTTTTGTTGCGTCCCTTTTTGAGCTACGGGACGTAACACCTGATTATTTGCTAAGTAATGGTTTCATAAATTATGAATTTAGAGATTTTTAAGAAAAAGTCAATTCTTCAGATTATAGCCTTGTGTTCCTGGTCACTTGTTGTCACAAGGACAACTCCAGTGAAAAATGAACTAAGGGGTAATTAACACATGGTTACCGAGTAGATCGTTCTCTGGGATGCGTTTTCATGAAAATCGAATGTAAAGAGTTTCTCTCTAAAAGCAGATTAGCTTATAACGCTAGTATATGGGGCCTAGAATAAGTCAAATTAAATCGCTAGTTAATACCACTAACAAGGCTCAAAATAGCCTCACACTAACACGGTAGCATAATGAGGGTCCCTACTTGCAAACCGAAGCATTGAGAACTTTGTAAGTGTACAAACAGTTTAATAAGAAGATACTTTATAAAGACAGTACACTCCGCGTATACAGACAGGAGTCATCTTGCAAAACAGTCTCGACCAGATGGCTCCTGTCTGTATACGCGTAATGTACTGTCTTTATAAAGTATCTTCTTATTAAACTGTTTGTACACTTACAAAGTTCTCAATGCTTCGGTTTGCATGTAGGGACCCTCATTATGCTACCGTGTTAGTGTGAGGCTATTTTGAGCCTTGTTAGTGTTATTAACTAGCGATTTAATTTTACTTATTCTGTGCCCCATTTACTCGCGTTATAAGCTAATCTGTTTTTAGAGATAAATCTCTTTACATTCGATTTTCATGAAAACGCATCCCAGAGAACGATCTACTCGGTAACCATGTGTTAATTACCCCTAGGTTCATTTTTTACCGGAGTTGTCTTTTAAGGCCCAGGCTATATTTATCATGAATGTCAGGAAAATAAAAAAATCGGAGTAATCGAAAAATAATAAATATTACCAAAATGAAATTCTTTCATTAAAGCTAAATATATTAAAAAAAAGGGTGCTTTTGGCTTCCTGGCTAAAGCCTGGGTAAGGCAACAGGGCAGACATTAAACAAGTATCAAATGCACAGTGAAATGTGGGTCCACTTGTGCAGCCCACAACGGTTGAGGAAAACATTAAAACATACAAAACATTGGCGTTTTACATTACCCCTTTTGTGTAGTTTGGGCCTATTGGCTGTACGTGCAGTAACTTTTTGAGGCATTACTTAAACAAAAGGCGATAACTTTGAACTAGCCTTTTATAATGCTTTAACCCTGCAGCCTTCTTTCAGATGAGTTTCTACATCATCAAGTCATTCTTGAGGGTCTGCAACCTGGGTGACAGTTTACCACTCTCCAGAGAAAGTAAAATCTTTTGAGTGAATTCAAAAGTGTTGGTCAGTGCTCTGGGATAATTGAGGTGTAGTGCATAGATCAGTCCAAAGATTACCAAGAAGGGTTAGGCTGGGGAGGCTGACCACGACCTCACTTTCAATGATGACAGAGATTCTCACAGGGTGGTAGTGAACTGGACTTGTGTCATGGTCACTGATGACAGTAAGGAGGCCTACTGCAACACCATCAAGCTCTGGCTCAGACTCTTCCTGAATGAATGAAAAAGAGACACTACTCACAAACTAACACATGGAAAAGAACAGCTGGCATAATTTATCTTTCTTTAACCCTTGAAGTCCCATTAAAATCCAATTATGGCAATTATGACATCAAAGTCGAGTCAAAGTTGACTAGTCACTCACATCATTCATAAAAACACAAGAGATGAGACTGCTTTGCAACATGCCCCAATTTGCAATTTATTAGCAGAAAATGATACAGATGCTGAGACAGTTCATAATATGTTGCAACTTAACAGTAACAATGCAACAATAACTCCCGTTTTAGTGCAACATTTTTTAGTGATGCATTATGTTGGCATAATGCCATTTATGCAAGATAGGCTGTAAGCTCTCTCACTGTCACAGTCCTGCTCATTCACAGTTTTTACTTTTCGATCATGGTTTGCATGTTGTGAAGTTTCTAATTGACCGTTCGCAAAGACCCTCCCCCTTTAGTTACTGTTGCTATGTCCGACACACTGAAATATACATCGCGGAGAGGACACTGACAATGTGCTGACAGACAGGACAGAGCAGGTTACTTTTAATATGAAACAAAGTATCAACTTTCATATTTGGTCATTTTATAAAAAAAAAATAAACAATAAATACCGTTTTGTGGCTCTTTAATGTATCTGACAGATCACTGTAGAGCCTAAGTTAAAGCTGCCCGTGAACGGATCATCCATAGGCGTCGATTTCGGGGGGGACGGGGGGGACGCGTACCCACCAGATTTCGTCATGAGTTCTTTTGTACCCACCACTTTTTTTTTTCTTTTTTTTTTTTAAACCTCGAGTTCAATTTTCAGTGAAGCATTGCTGACACTCACATATTATTTTTTCCACTCAATTGTGTCGTAATAACGATATCTTATGTCGTTTTAACTACATCTTTTCTCATAATAACGAGATCTTATGTCGTTTTAACGACATCTTTTGTTGTAAAAACGTTTGAAAAGCAGAAGCAAGCTCCGTAAAATAGGCTCTTCCGCTGCCTGTATCAGTGGCAGTGCCCATAGCACGAAATTGTTGTTATGGATTGATGTAGCCTATAGCCTACAGTTCTTAACAGCCATGGGTAGCAGGTGCCATGGGCCGCTCATGATTTAGCGTAATGACGGACCCCGGTGCAGCCACAAATATCATAATTATCTATAGGCTAGGCCTACTGTAATTGAGACATTCAAGAAATGTATTAAAAAGAAAGACGCTTTCAGCCTTACTCAAAGTAGAGCCCTACATTTCTTTCAATTTTCCAGTCATAGCCTACCTCAGACGCGGGCCGGGCTTCGGGCTTTTTTAGGCTATAGGACGGCGCTATGCAACACGCATCGCCGCAAATGAGTAAAGCAAGCCAACACGCAAACTGCCACAAGTGAAACTGAAAATAAGCTAAGTTTTAGATGCTCAAAAGCACAATCATCTTCATTAAAATTAATGAGACTAAATGCTCTTACCAGTGTTTAGGTCGCTCATTCTCATAATGCGGTCTTTGATGTTGAAAAGAGCTGATGAATAAAATACTCATATCGGTTGATTTCGTTGACATGAACTCCGTTAAATGTGCATATAGCACGGGAATTGAAGATTGGATATATATTCATTTCGCGGAGAGGTGTAGCCTAAGGTAAGACAACCAGCATGTTTTTTATTTTTAATTATTTGTTTAGATTGTGTAGCCCGTTTTGTTTGCGCGCGCCGTTGCGATCTGCCTGCCTCATCTTGTCAAAAATGCCTTTTTACTGTGATGGTGGTGATAATAGGCTAAACGTTTAAACGATGCTTTAAGTGTTTTTTATGGATTTAATAAGCAAGACAAGTCAAGTGTTGATTTCAGAGGCTAAAGTGTTGGGTTAACTCACTGTCGGCCGCTGGCCGCTTGGTCGTCACTTTAAAAAGCAAAAACTTTAGTTTAACAAACATTAAATGCTTTAAACATTTTTCTAAATTAACTTAATAAAGAAACAAAACGAAATATATCTACTTTGACATTAAAAACAAAACTGAACTATTTTAATGGCTGTAACTAATGTGTAATAGGGAGGATAAAAAAAAACACGGGCTCCAGTGGGACTCTGATAATGAAGTGGTAAAAAAAATTGCAAAAAGGAAAAATATTAAAGAATTCGCGGGGCGCTTTCGTCGGCATGAGTAAGATAGGCTATAAGACCCGCAATATGTCTCTCATCTGACATTTTTATTTATTTACATTAGTAAGCTGCAGGACATAGTCTTTCAAAACATGACCTGCGCGAAAGAGAAAAAAAAATTTACCCAGCACTTCTGAAAATGCACTTCTGAATGCGTCTCTGTCCCCAGCACATTTCAAACCAAACTGACGCCCATGGGATCATCTATTCCTTCTAGTTAATTTATAGCATTAAATAAACATGAATGAAAATAAGAAGGAGTGTCGTTTTATCTGCGGAAAGATGGCAGTACACACCGGTATTCAAGTTCAAATCCATCAACGTTAATTTACAAACTCTCCTGACTGCTTTGTCGAACAGAAATGGCAGATTATGATTGGTCAGATCGCCTGTCAATCAAACTCCCTGTGAAGGGTAAACTGACTGCTGTCAAGATGATTTGCATTCCTTACTTAACATTAGTGGATGCCTTTTCAGATGAGTGTGCATTGCACTTGTACTTTTGTTGTACTTCAGGACAGATTTACTTTCCAAGTGAAATTTTTACAAGCTTCATCTTTAGTGAAGTATTTCCACACACTTGATGGTGACAATTATACAGTAGTGTCACATGATCAACATCAAGCTTAAAGCGTCACGGCATTGCATTAAGGTCGACTAGTCGGTTCAACCCCTACTGCACACATGAATCAGCCACATTACCAGAGAATCTAAGTGGTGTTAGATAGACTGAAACCAAGCTAAAGCTTAAGTAAATGTCTTACATAAAACGCCAATACAGTTCAGTTTTAGTGAGGAGAAAGAAAACAAGACCATACACAAAAACTGTATGGTTAGATTAAACAAAGGCAAGTCCTAAAGCATGTTAGTATTTGGATGTACTGTTTACATAATACACAGTAGAATATGTTAGTGACTTAAGGAGACTCACTGTGCAGGTTCTGAAAAATCTTGAAACGTCCTCGCGCAGATACACAGGAAGTGCGTGGAGAACAGTAGTGCGCATGGTGTGGATGTCATGGTTTTCCTATTTAGATAAAAACAGAATTGTATATACTGAAGAGCTTACTGAAAAAAGCTGATTTTAAACAGTCCAATCAGGACATATGTCCACAAATAACCTGTTCACATATTTAATGCAATCAGACAAATGGCAAACACAAATTGGACTAATTGCAAAATTCACAAAGCTTGTTTGAATCATTGAACCTGTTCAATGTTCCACTGGTTCAACCTATGAAATGTGTAATAGATTTATTTACCTGTTCATCGTGGATTTTTAAAATTTCAGCCAGATCATCTGATATCTTCCCAGTTTTTGATGCCTTTTGTCTGAATAAGGTCATCAGTCGAGGAAGATGGTGATCAAGCTCAGCATAGAATGTGTTGGGAAGGTTCTGATTCGTAATCCGCTGGAACTCTGCATACAACTACATTGAAATAACAGCAGGAGGAGAATACAGCAACATTGATTAAAAATAAATAGTTAAATTGGAAGAATCTAACACATTTATAAAGCAGAAAATAGCAGCCAAATGAGTAAGAGTCACAATTTTCACTTTAAAAGAGAGAGCTGAACCATATTACCTCAGACTCTATTTTGAGAGCAGGCCAGAGGTCCATGAGCTCGTTCACTGGTGGGCAGGACATCACTATGGTCTGTCGGCGTAGGGGAAATGTGGTCTCCATCATCTTTGTAATGAGGGGCAGGTTCTTCTCAGTCTTCTTGACTTCCTCAACAATGGTCTGCCTCAACTGCTCAAGGCTTGAAGGATCCTTTCCTTGGGGAAAGTTGGGTAGGAAGTTTAATTCTGCTCGCTTGGGTCTTTTAATGTTGGAATGTGCAGTGTTAGGGTTAGGGTTAGGGTAAGGGTTAGGGTAAGGGTTAGGTTAGGGTTAGGGGTTAGGTTAGGTAATAGGCACTTTTGCGAACTTGAGCCCCCCTGAGTTGAGCCCCCCCCAGTAACTCCGCCCCCTTTGGTCCTAGGGGGAGGAGACTTCGTCCCTTCATCCCTCTAGCTCCTCCCCAGTTGAGCCCCCCCCTCTAACCCGGCCCCTTTGGTCTTACAGGGCGGAGACTTCGCCTGTATACTAATTTGGTCACGCCCAGTCGATTGGCCGTGGTCCCATCCCTCTAGCCCCTCCCATTTTTTAGTTATGGAGTTGAGCCCCCAGTTGAGCCCCCCTTCTAACTCCGCCCCCTTTGGTCCTATGAGGCGGATACTTCGCCTGTATACTAATTTGGCCACGCCCAGTCGATTGGACGTGGTCCCATCCCTCTATCTCCTCCCCTTTTTGAGTTATGGAGTTGGGCCCCCCATATATGTGGGGTTAGGACTTGTGTTTGACTTGGGTGGGACTTGTGTTTGACTTGGGTGGGACTTAGTTGGGTGGGACTTGTGTTTGACTTGGGTGGGACTTGTGTTTGACTTGGGTGGGATTTGTGTTTGACTTGGGTGGGACTTAGTTGGGTGGGACTTGTGTTTGACTTGGGTGGGACTTATTTGGGTGGGACTTGTGTTTGACTTAGGTGGGACTTAGTTGGGTGGGTTAGGGTTAGGGTTAGGGTTAGGGTTAGGGGTTAGGGTGGGTTAGGGTTAGGGTTAGGGTTAGGGTTAGGTTAGGTAATAGGCACTTTTGCGAACTTGAGCCCCCCTGAGTTGAGCCCCCCCCAGTAACTCCGCCCCCTTTGGTCCTAGGGGGAGGAGACTTCGCCTGTATACTAATTTGGCCACGCCCAGTCGATTGGGCGTGGTCTCATCCCTCTAGCCCCTCCCCTTTTGAGTTATGGAGTTGAGCCCCCAGTTGAGCCCCCCCCCTCTAACCCGCCCCCTTTGGTCTAGGGTTAGGTTTTGTAAAATTACAACAGTTCCCTTCTCCCTGAAATCTATGCCCAGGAAGGCGGGGAAACTGAGGAGATGCACTGGCCGACGCGTATTAGACTCTACCGGAAGACCTGGATCTGGCTCCTGTCTGAGAGGAAAGCCTTCTAGTTTGGGCTTTGGACTGGTAGAGAGGTTGTTCGGGTTTGAAATCTGCCTTTAATTTGTTGTTATTTTAGACCAGGTTATTCCAACAATCTTTTTTTTAGAGATTCGATCGAATTTGTTGTAGCTAGCCAGGTTGAAATGGGTAGATTTTGGGGAAGATGTACATCCTCCATCCGGGGTTGTGGCCTATGGGGTTGAGATGGGTGGGTTTTAGGGAAGGTGCGAATTCACCCTAGTTCACTATTTCAGTCTAAATCAGAGTTGTTACAACGAGGGTTAGAATAAACCGGGGTGTAACTGGTAGGTTTTAAGCGTGAAATTGGGGTTATTTAAAGGCGGGTTTAAATTGGGTAGGGCTGTGGGTTAGGGGAAATCGATCCAAGATCCGATCCCCGAAGGAATCGGAAATGGTTATGCACTCTCCACCCAACCGCTGACCACTAAAGACGGCTACTGGACGAGACCAGATATATATCATTATTAAAAAATAAAATAGAGGGCTAAAATTGCCAGGGTTCAAATCAAGAGGGCTATATTAACAAGGGTTTAATTTTATAAAAAAACGAAGGTTAGGTTTTAGGCAGATGTGGTGAGGGGCATATAACTCCCGTCTATTTGGACATATATAACTCCCGTCTATTTGGACATAAGGAGACACTCGACGTCACAGGGGACGGAGAAAAAATTATGCGGCTCTTCAACATCACTCACACCAATGATGGAGGCCATTTTGACCAACTCGACGCCTATTTGGGCATGAAGAGAAAATTTTCCAAGGCTCTGCTACATCACCCACCTTTCAAATGATGGCAGCTGTACTCATTTTTACGGTCCCGTGTCATCCAGGCACACTCTCGCGACGCGTTTCGAACTTTCCAAAGGTTCTCATCAGGCGAATTGGGATGACAACTGTCTCTGTTCCCTCTCCAACTCCGTATGGTAGAGGGCGGGGTGCCCCTCCCACTGCTAAATACCTTTCAACACTATGGTGCTTCATAAATCGTTTTTTCAACCTCAATACATTTATTTTTAAATACCTATCAACACTGTATGGTGCTTCATAAATCGTTTTTTCACTATCAACACATTTGTTTTTAATTTTAAAATTTAATAACCATATATAAACAAAGCCCCATCCATCACCATCTGAAGCTCAGAGTTGGAGGACCTGGCGTGTTAGGGTTAGGGTTAGGTTTTTTAGAATTACAACAGCTCCTCCCCGACCCAGCACTTGCTTAGGCCGGAAAAGAGTCTGAGGAAAGGCACTGGCCGACGCTTGTTTGACTCTGCCGTCCCCCCACCTTAGGGGCCTTACCATCATTGGTATCGGGTCTCCATAAACAAAAAGACCCTCCCCCCCAGGAAATGCATGGCCTGACTGGGCACACACACTTCCCTTAACTCTAATCTAAACCCCCCAACGAATCCCCACGCACTAATCCCCACGCCCCTCCCCAAAAACAAAACCCCAACACGCCCTCCTCCAAAAAGCGACATCGGTAATTTATAAAAAAATAATAATATGTGGGTGAAGAATTACAAACGCCCCTCGTCTGAACCGCAACCAGTAGGGCTGAACCAAGAATTGGTATAAGAAAAACCCTTAACCCAGACTATAACAGGTAAATTATGGGAAAAGATCCGTGTGGAGCTAAACCCAAAACATTGATCCATCAGGGCTGTGATGGGTAGGGTTAGGTATAAACCCAAACTAATACCATAACCCTGTGATGGGTAGGGCTAGGTATAACCCAAACAAATACAATAACCCCATGATGGGTAGGGTTAAGTATACACCCAAACTAATACAATAACCCTGTGATGAGGGTTAGGTATAAGCCACTGATCCATCAGGACTGTGAGGGCTAAGTTTAGGCAGGAATGGGTGTGGGGATAGATCCCAACCCAAGCCATTAACCCATCAGGGCTGTGACGGTTAGGGTTAGGTATAAACCACTGATCCATCAGGACTGTGACGGTTAAGTTTAGGTATAAGCCACTGATCCATCAGGACTGTGACGGTTAGGTTTAGGTATAAGCCACTGATCCATCAGGACTGTGAGGGCTAAGTTTAGGCAGGAATGGGTGTGGGGATAGATCCCAACCCAAGCCATTAACCCATCAGGGCTGTGACGGTTAGGGTTAGGTATAAACCACTGATCCATCAGGACTGTGACGGTTAAGTTTAGGTATAAGCCACTGATCCATCAGGACTGTGACGGTTAGGTTTAGGTATAAGCCACTGATCCATCAGGACTGTGAGGGCTAAGTTTAGGCAGGAATGGGTGTGGGGATAGATCCCAACCCAAGCCATTAACCCATCAGGGCTGTGACGGTTAGGGTTAGGTATAAACCACTGATCCATCAGGACTGTGACGGTTAAGTTTAGGTATAAGCCACTGATCCATCAGGACTGTGACGGTTAGGTTTAGGTATAAGCCACTGATCCATCAGGACTGTGAGGGCTAAGTTTAGGCAGGAATGGGTGTGGGGATAGATCCCAACCCAAGCCATTAACCCATCAGGGCTGTGACGGTTAGGGTTAGGTATAAACCACTGATCCATCAGGACTGACGGTTAGGTTTAGGTCAGGTAAGTTATTAGGAAAGCAAATATGTCCACAACAATTAGTAATAAGGAACGAAATGTCAATGGTCCACCTGAACTTGTGACAAGTAGATCGTTTAGAAAAGCTTTTTCAAGGTAAAAAAAATTTTTTCAAGGTAAAAAAAATTATTAACCAGTCAGTAATCATCCCCTAATCCCCCAAACGTAATGGTGAGGGAAATATTCCAGACACTGTCATCAGTAGTGTTCCAGAGCCTCATCGGGTGTTTCGGCACCTTACACACCAGACACCCTCCTCTCTGGCGGCCCGCCTTGGATGATCAGCCCAAGACCAGTGTCCCTTAGTCAATCGCTAAAACGCAGTAAACCGAACCGGCAAAACCAATTGTTGCGCTTCGGTAAATTTTTTTTATTATTATTATACGCTTCTTTTTACTGTTTTTTACTGTTTCAAAGGTTGTAATTCAGTTTCCAATGGTTGCAATTCGGTCCAAAGTGTACTATAAGCTCGGTTCTCTAGGGTTGTCAACTTTACACAGTATCACTCGTACCCCACTACAAACCCTTCCCCAACAATACATTTTCAGTGTGTACGCATGTTGGTGCACATGTGCTGTTGCTTGGGCGGTGTTAGGGTTAGGGTTAGGGTTAGGGTTAGGGTTAGGGTTAGGGTTAGGGTTAGGGTTAGGGTTAGGTTAGGGTTAGGGTTAGGGTTAGGGTTAGGGTTAGGGTTAGGGTTAGGTAATAGGCACTTTTGCGAACTTGAGCCCCCCTGAGTTGAGCCCCCCCCAGTAACTCCGCCCCCTTTGGTCCTAGGGGGAGGAGACTTCGCCTGTATACTAATTTGGCCACGCCCAGTCGATTGGGCGTGGTCTCATCCCTCTAGCCCCTCCCCTTTTGAGTTATGGAGTTGAGCCCCCAGTTGAGCCCCCCCCCTCTAACCCGCCCCCTTTGGTCTAGGGTTAGGTTTTGTAAAATTACAACAGTTCCCTTCTCCCTGAAATCTATGCCCAGGAAGGCGGGGAAACTGAGGAGATGCACTGGCCGACGCGTATTAGACTCTACCGGAAGACCTGGATCTGGCTCCTGTCTGAGAGGAAAGCCTTCTAGTTTGGGCTTTGGACTGGTAGAGAGGTTGTTCGGGTTTGAAATCTGCCTTTAATTTGTTGTTATTTTAGACCAGGTTATTCCAACAATCTTTTTTTTAGAGATTCGATCGAATTTGTTGTAGCTAGCCAGGTTGAAATGGGTAGATTTTGGGGAAGATGTACATCCTCCATCCGGGGTTGTGGCCTATGGGGTTGAGATGGGTGGGTTTTAGGGAAGGTGCGAATTCACCCTAGTTCACTATTTCAGTCTAAATCAGAGTTGTTACAACGAGGGTTAGAATAAACCGGGGTGTAACTGGTAGGTTTTAAGCGTGAAATTGGGGTTATTTAAAGGCGGGTTAGGGTTAGGGTTAGGGTTAGGGTTAGGGTTAGGGTTAGGGTTAGGGTTAGGGTTAGGGTTAGGGTTAGGGTTAGGGGAAATCGATCCAAGATCCGATCCCCGAAGGAATCGGAAATGGTTATGCACTCTCCACCCAACCGCTGACCACTAAAGACGGCTACTGGACGAGACCAGATATATATCATTATTAAAAAATAAAATAGAGGGCTAAAATTGCCAGGGTTCAAATCAAGAGGGCTATATTAACAAGGGTTTAATTTTATAAAAAAACGAAGGTTAGGTTTTAGGCAGATGTGGTGAGGGGCATATAACTCCCGTCTATTTGGACATATATAACTCCCGTCTATTTGGACATAAGGAGACACTCGACGTCACAGGGGACGGAGAAAAAATTATGCGGCTCTTCAACATCACTCACACCAATGATGGAGGCCATTTTGACCAACTCGACGCCTATTTGGGCATGAAGAGAAAATTTTCCAAGGCTCTGCTACATCACCCACCTTTCAAATGATGGCAGCTGTACTCATTTTTACGGTCCCGTGTCATCCAGGCACACTCTCGCGACGCGTTTCGAACTTTCCAAAGGTTCTCATCAGGCGAATTGGGATGACAACTGTCTCTGTTCCCTCTCCAACTCCGTATGGTAGAGGGCGGGGTGCCCCTCCCACTGCTAAATACCTTTCAACACTGTATGGTGCTTCATAAATCGTTTTTTCAACCTCAATACATTTATTTTTAAATACCTATCAGCACTGTATGGTGCTTCATAAATCGTTTTTTCACTATCAACACATTTGTTTTTAATTTTAAAATTTAATAACCATATATAAACAAAGCCCCATCCATCACCATCTGAAGCTCAGAGTTGGAGGACCTGGCGTGTTAGGGGAAATCGATCCAAGATCCGATCCCCGAAGGAATCGGAAATGGTTATGCACTCTCCACCCAACCGCTGACCACTAAAGACGGCTACTGGACGAGACCAGATATATATCATTATTAAAAAATAAAATAGAGGGCTAAAATTGCCAGGGTTCAAATCAAGAGGGCTATATTAACAAGGGTTTAATTTTATAAAAAAACGAAGGTTAGGTTTTAGGCAGATGTGGTGAGGGGCATATAACTCCCGTCTATTTGGACATATATAACTCCCGTCTATTTGGACATAAGGAGACACTCGACGTCACAGGGGACGGAGAAAAAATTATGCGGCTCTTCAACATCACTCACACCAATGATGGAGGCCATTTTGACCAACTCGACGCCTATTTGGGCATGAAGAGAAAATTTTCCAAGGCTCTGCTACATCACCCACCTTTCAAATGATGGCAGCTGTACTCATTTTTACGGTCCCGTGTCATCCAGGCACACTCTCGCGACGCGTTTCGAACTTTCCAAAGGTTCTCATCAGGCGAATTGGGATGACAACTGTCTCTGTTCCCTCTCCAACTCCGTATGGTAGAGGGCGGGGTGCCCCTCCCACTGCTAAATACCTTTCAACACTGTATGGTGCTTCATAAATCGTTTTTTCAACCTCAATACATTTATTTTTAAATACCTATCAGCACTGTATGGTGCTTCATAAATCGTTTTTTCACTATCAACACATTTGTTTTTAATTTTAAAATTTAATAACCATATATAAACAAAGCCCCATCCATCACCATCTGAAGCTCAGAGTTGGAGGACCTGGCGTGTTAGGGGAAATCGATCCAAGATCCGATCCCCGAAGGAATCGGAAATGGTTATGCACTCTCCACCCAACCGCTGACCACTAAAGACGGCTACTGGACGAGACCAGATATATATCATTATTAAAAAATAAA
>NC_137104.1:0-60000 GCF_949357685.1 Gobio gobio
CCTAACCCTAACCCTAACCCTAACCCTAACCCTAACCCTAACCCTAACCCTAACCCTAACCCTAACCCTAACCCTAACCCTAACCCTAACCCTAACCCTAACCCTAACCCTAACCCTAACCCTAACCCTAACCCTAACCCTAACCCTAACCCTAACCCTAACCCTAACCCTAACCCTAACCCTAACCCTAACCCTAACCCTAACCCTAACCCTAACCCTAACCCTAACCCTAACCCTAACCCTAACCCTAACCCTAACCCTAACCCTAACCCTAACCCTAACCCTAACCCTAACCCTAACCCTAACCCTAACCCTAACCCTAACCCTAACCCTAACCCTAACCCTAACCCTAACCCTAACCCTAACCCTAACCCTAACCCTAACCCTAACCCTAACCCTAACCCTAACCCTAACCCTAACCTAACCCTAACCCTAACCCTAACCCTAACCCTAACCCTAACCCTAACCCTAACCCTAACCCTAACCCTAACCCTAACCCTAACCCTAACCCTAACCCTAACCCTAACCCTAACCCTAACCCTAACCCTAACCCTAACCCTAACCCTAACCCTAACCCTAACCCTAACCCTAACCCTAACCCTAACCCTAACCCTAACCCTAACCCTAACCCTAACCCTAACCCTAACCCTAACCCTAACCCTAACCCTAACCCTAACCCTAACCCTAACCCTAACCCTAACCCTAACCCTAACCCTAACCCTAACCCTAACCCTAACCCTAACCCTAACCCTAACCCTAACCCTAACCCTAACCCTAACCCTAACCCTAACCCTAACCCTAACCCTAACCCTAACCCTAACCCTAACCCTAACCCTAACCCTAACCCTAACCCTAACCCTAACCCTAACCCTAACCCTAACCCTAACCCTAACCCTAACCCTAACCCTAACCCTAACCCTAACCCTAACCCTAACCCTAACCCTAACCCTAACCCTAACCCTAACCCTAACCCTAACCCTAACCCTAACCCTAACCCTAACCCTAACCCTAACCCTAACCCTAACCCTAACCCTAACCCTAACCCTAACCCTAACCCTAACCCTAACCCTAACCCTAACCCTAACCCTAACCCTAACCCTAACCCTAACCCTAACCCTAACCCTAACCCTAACCCTAACCCTAACCCTAACCCTAACCCTAACCCTAACCCTAACCCTAACCCTAACCCTAACCCTAACCCTAACCCTAACCCTAACCCTAACCCTAACCCTAACCCTAACCCTAACCCTAACCCTAACCCTAACCCTAACCCTAACCCTAACCCTAACCCTAACCCTAACCCTAACCCTAACCCTAACCCTAACCCTAACCCTAACCCTAACCCTAACCCTAACCCTAACCCTAACCCTAACCCTAACCCTAACCCTAACCCTAACCCTAACCCTAACCCTAACCCTAACCCTAACCCTAACCCTAACCCTAACCCTAACCCTAACCCTAACCCTAACCCTAACCCTAACCCTAACCCTAACCCTAACCCTAACCCTAACCCTAACCCTAACCCTAACCCTAACCCTAACCCTAACCCTAACCCTAACCCTAACCCTAACCCTAACCCTAACCCTAACCCTAACCCTAACCCTAACCCTAACCCTAACCCTAACCCTAACCCTAACCCTAACCCTAACCCTAACCCTAACCCTAACCCTAACCCTAACCCTAACCCTAACCCTAACCCTAACCCTAACCCTAACCCTAACCCTAACCCTAACCCTAACCCTAACCCTAACCCTAACCCTAACCCTAACCCTAACCCTAACCCTAACCCTAACCCTAACCCTAACCCTAACCCTAACCCTAACCCTAACCCTAACCCTAACCCTAACCCTAACCCTAACCCTAACCCTAACCCTAACCCTAACCCTAACCCTAACCCTAACCCTAACCCTAACCCTAACCCTAACCCTAACCCTAACCCTAACCCTAACCCTAACCCTAACCCTAACCCTAACCCTAACCCTAACCCTAACCCTAACCCTAACCCTAACCCTAACCCTAACCCTAACCCTAACCCTAACCCTAACCCTAACCCTAACCCTAACCCTAACCCTAACCCTAACCCTAACCCTAACCCTAACCCTAACCCTAACCCTAACCCTAACCCTAACCCTAACCCTAACCCTAACCCTAACCCTAACCCTAACCCTAACCCTAACCCTAACCCTAACCCTAACCCTAACCCTAACCCTAACCCTAACCCTAACCCTAACCCTAACCCTAACCCTAACCCTAACCCTAACCCTAACCCTAACCCTAACCCTAACCCTAACCCTAACCCTAACCCTAACCCTAACCCTAACCCTAACCCTAACCCTAACCCTAACCCTAACCCTAACCCTAACCCTAACCCTAACCCTAACCCTAACCCTAACCCTAACCCTAACCCTAACCCTAACCCTAACCCTAACCCTAACCCTAACCCTAACCCTAACCCTAACCCTAACCCTAACCCTAACCCTAACCCTAACCCTAACCCTAACCCTAACCCTAACCCTAACCCTAACCCTAACCCTAACCCTAACCCTAACCCTAACCCTAACCCTAACCCTAACCCTAACCCTAACCCTAACCCTAACCCTAACCCTAACCCTAACCCTAACCCTAACCCTAACCCTAACCCTAACCCTAACCCTAACCCTAACCCTAACCCTAACCCTAACCCTAACCCTAACCCTAACCCTAACCCTAACCCTAACCCTAACCCTAACCCTAACCCTAACCCTAACCCTAACCCTAACCCTAACCCTAACCCTAACCCTAACCCTAACCCTAACCCTAACCCTAACCCTAACCCTAACCCTAACCCTAACCCTAACCCTAACCCTAACCCTAACCCTAACCCTAACCCTAACCCTAACCCTAACCCTAACCCTAACCCTAACCCTAACCCTAACCCTAACCCTAACCCTAACCCTAACCCTAACCCTAACCCTAACCCTAACCCTAACCCTAACCCTAACCCTAACCCTAACCCTAACCCTAACCCTAACCCTAACCCTAACCCTAACCCTAACCCTAACCCTAACCCTAACCCTAACCCTAACCCTAACCCTAACCCTAACCCTAACCCTAACCCTAACCCTAACCCTAACCCTAACCCTAACCCTAACCCTAACCCTAACCCTAACCCTAACCCTAACCCTAACCCTAACCCTAACCCTAACCCTAACCCTAACCCTAACCCTAACCCTAACCCTAACCCTAACCCTAACCCTAACCCTAACCCTAACCCTAACCCTAACCCTAACCCTAACCCTAACCCTAACCCTAACCCTAACCCTAACCCTAACCCTAACCCTAACCCTAACCCTAACCCTAACCCTAACCCTAACCCTAACCCTAACCCTAACCCTAACCCTAACCCTAACCCTAACCCTAACCCTAACCCTAACCCTAACCCTAACCCTAACCCTAACCCTAACCCTAACCCTAACCCTAACCCTAACCCTAACCCTAACCCTAACCCTAACCCTAACCCTAACCCTAACCCTAACCCTAACCCTAACCCTAACCCTAACCCTAACCCTAACCCTAACCCTAACCCTAACCCTAACCCTAACCCTAACCCTAACCCTAACCCTAACCCTAACCCTAACCCTAACCCTAACCCTAACCCTAACCCTAACCCTAACCCTAACCCTAACCCTAACCCTAACCCTAACCCTAACCCTAACCCTAACCCTAACCCTAACCCTAACCCTAACCCTAACCCTAACCCTAACCCTAACCCTAACCCTAACCCTAACCCTAACCCTAACCCTAACCCTAACCCTAACCCTAACCCTAACCCTAACCCTAACCCTAACCCTAACCCTAACCCTAACCCTAACCCTAACCCTAACCCTAACCCTAACCCTAACCCTAACCCTAACCCTAACCCTAACCCTAACCCTAACCCTAACCCTAACCCTAACCCTAACCCTAACCCTAACCCTAACCCTAACCCTAACCCTAACCCTAACCCTAACCCTAACCCTAACCCTAACCCTAACCCTAACCCTAACCCTAACCCTAACCCTAACCCTAACCCTAACCCTAACCCTAACCCTAACCCTAACCCTAACCCTAACCCTAACCCTAACCCTAACCCTAACCCTAACCCTAACCCTAACCCTAACCCTAACCCTAACCCTAACCCTAACCCTAACCCTAACCCTAACCCTAACCCTAACCCTAACCCTAACCCTAACCCTAACCCTAACCCTAACCCTAACCCTAACCCTAACCCTAACCCTAACCCTAACCCTAACCCTAACCCTAACCCTAACCCTAACCCTAACCCTAACCCTAACCCTAACCCTAACCCTAACCCTAACCCTAACCCTAACCCTAACCCTAACCCTAACCCTAACCCTAACCCTAACCCTAACCCTAACCCTAACCCTAACCCTAACCCTAACCCTAACCCTAACCCTAACCCTAACCCTAACCCTAACCCTAACCCTAACCCTAACCCTAACCCTAACCCTAACCCTAACCCTAACCCTAACCCTAACCCTAACCCTAACCCTAACCCTAACCCTAACCCTAACCCTAACCCTAACCCTAACCCTAACCCTAACCCTAACCCTAACCCTAACCCTAACCCTAACCCTAACCCTAACCCTAACCCTAACCCTAACCCTAACCCTAACCCTAACCCTAACCCTAACCCTAACCCTAACCCTAACCCTAACCCTAACCCTAACCCTAACCCTAACCCTAACCCTAACCCTAACCCTAACCCTAACCCTAACCCTAACCCTAACCCTAACCCTAACCCTAACCCTAACCCTAACCCTAACCCTAACCCTAACCCTAACCCTAACCCTAACCCTAACCCTAACCCTAACCCTAACCCTAACCCTAACCCTAACCCTAACCCTAACCCTAACCCTAACCCTAACCCTAACCCTAACCCTAACCCTAACCCTAACCCTAACCCTAACCCTAACCCTAACCCTAACCCTAACCCTAACCCTAACCCTAACCCTAACCCTAACCCTAACCCTAACCCTAACCCTAACCCTAACCCTAACCCTAACCCTAACCCTAACCCTAACCCTAACCCTAACCCTAACCCTAACCCTAACCCTAACCCTAACCCTAACCCTAACCCTAACCCTAACCCTAACCCTAACCCTAACCCTAACCCTAACCCTAACCCTAACCCTAACCCTAACCCTAACCCTAACCCTAACCCTAACCCTAACCCTAACCCTAACCCTAACCCTAACCCTAACCCTAACCCTAACCCTAACCCTAACCCTAACCCTAACCCTAACCCTAACCCTAACCCTAACCCTAACCCTAACCCTAACCCTAACCCTAACCCTAACCCTAACCCTAACCCTAACCCTAACCCTAACCCTAACCCTAACCCTAACCCTAACCCTAACCCTAACCCTAACCCTAACCCTAACCCTAACCCTAACCCTAACCCTAACCCTAACCCTAACCCTAACCCTAACCCTAACCCTAACCCTAACCCTAACCCTAACCCTAACCCTAACCCTAACCCTAACCCTAACCCTAACCCTAACCCTAACCCTAACCCTAACCCTAACCCTAACCCTAACCCTAACCCTAACCCTAACCCTAACCCTAACCCTAACCCTAACCCTAACCCTAACCCTAACCCTAACCCTAACCCTAACCCTAACCCTAACCCTAACCCTAACCCTAACCCTAACCCTAACCCTAACCCTAACCCTAACCCTAACCCTAACCCTAACCCTAACCCTAACCCTAACCCTAACCCTAACCCTAACCCTAACCCTAACCCTAACCCTAACCCTAACCCTAACCCTAACCCTAACCCTAACCCTAACCCTAACCCTAACCCTAACCCTAACCCTAACCCTAACCCTAACCCTAACCCTAACCCTAACCCTAACCCTAACCCTAACCCTAACCCTAACCCTAACCCTAACCCTAACCCTAACCCTAACCCTAACCCTAACCCTAACCCTAACCCTAACCCTAACCCTAACCCTAACCCTAACCCTAACCCTAACCCTAACCCTAACCCTAACCCTAACCCTAACCCTAACCCTAACCCTAACCCTAACCCTAACCCTAACCCTAACCCTAACCCTAACCCTAACCCTAACCCTAACCCTAACCCTAACCCTAACCCTAACCCTAACCCTAACCCTAACCCTAACCCTAACCCTAACCCTAACCCTAACCCTAACCCTAACCCTAACCCTAACCCTAACCCTAACCCTAACCCTAACCCTAACCCTAACCCTAACCCTAACCCTAACCCTAACCCTAACCCTAACCCTAACCCTAACCCTAACCCTAACCCTAACCCTAACCCTAACCCTAACCCTAACCCTAACCCTAACCCTAACCCTAACCCTAACCCTAACCCTAACCCTAACCCTAACCCTAACCCTAACCCTAACCCTAACCCTAACCCTAACCCTAACCCTAACCCTAACCCTAACCCTAACCCTAACCCTAACCCTAACCCTAACCCTAACCCTAACCCTAACCCTAACCCTAACCCTAACCCTAACCCTAACCCTAACCCTAACCCTAACCCTAACCCTAACCCTAACCCTAACCCTAACCCTAACCCTAACCCTAACCCTAACCCTAACCCTAACCCTAACCCTAACCCTAACCCTAACCCTAACCCTAACCCTAACCCTAACCCTAACCCTAACCCTAACCCTAACCCTAACCCTAACCCTAACCCTAACCCTAACCCTAACCCTAACCCTAACCCTAACCCTAACCCTAACCCTAACCCTAACCCTAACCCTAACCCTAACCCTAACCCTAACCCTAACCCTAACCCTAACCCTAACCCTAACCCTAACCCTAACCCTAACCCTAACCCTAACCCTAACCCTAACCCTAACCCTAACCCTAACCCTAACCCTAACCCTAACCCTAACCCTAACCCTAACCCTAACCCTAACCCTAACCCTAACCCTAACCCTAACCCTAACCCTAACCCTAACCCTAACCCTAACCCTAACCCTAACCCTAACCCTAACCCTAACCCTAACCCTAACCCTAACCCTAACCCTAACCCTAACCCTAACCCTAACCCTAACCCTAACCCTAACCCTAACCCTAACCCTAACCCTAACCCTAACCCTAACCCTAACCCTAACCCTAACCCTAACCCTAACCCTAACCCTAACCCTAACCCTAACCCTAACCCTAACCCTAACCCTAACCCTAACCCTAACCCTAACCCTAACCCTAACCCTAACCCTAACCCTAACCCTAACCCTAACCCTAACCCTAACCCTAACCCTAACCCTAACCCTAACCCTAACCCTAACCCTAACCCTAACCCTAACCCTAACCCTAACCCTAACCCTAACCCTAACCCTAACCCTAACCCTAACCCTAACCCTAACCCTAACCCTAACCCTAACCCTAACCCTAACCCTAACCCTAACCCTAACCCTAACCCTAACCCTAACCCTAACCCTAACCCTAACCCTAACCCTAACCCTAACCCTAACCCTAACCCTAACCCTAACCCTAACCCTAACCCTAACCCTAACCCTAACCCTAACCCTAACCCTAACCCTAACCCTAACCCTAACCCTAACCCTAACCCTAACCCTAACCCTAACCCTAACCCTAACCCTAACCCTAACCCTAACCCTAACCCTAACCCTAACCCTAACCCTAACCCTAACCCTAACCCTAACCCTAACCCTAACCCTAACCCTAACCCTAACCCTAACCCTAACCCTAACCCTAACCCTAACCCTAACCCTAACCCTAACCCTAACCCTAACCCTAACCCTAACCCTAACCCTAACCCTAACCCTAACCCTAACCCTAACCCTAACCCTAACCCTAACCCTAACCCTAACCCTAACCCTAACCCTAACCCTAACCCTAACCCTAACCCTAACCCTAACCCTAACCCTAACCCTAACCCTAACCCTAACCCTAACCCTAACCCTAACCCTAACCCTAACCCTAACCCTAACCCTAACCCTAACCCTAACCCTAACCCTAACCCTAACCCTAACCCTAACCCTAACCCTAACCCTAACCCTAACCCTAACCCTAACCCTAACCCTAACCCTAACCCTAACCCTAACCCTAACCCTAACCCTAACCCTAACCCTAACCCTAACCCTAACCCTAACCCTAACCCTAACCCTAACCCTAACCCTAACCCTAACCCTAACCCTAACCCTAACCCTAACCCTAACCCTAACCCTAACCCTAACCCTAACCCTAACCCTAACCCTAACCCTAACCCTAACCCTAACCCTAACCCTAACCCTAACCCTAACCCTAACCCTAACCCTAACCCTAACCCTAACCCTAACCCTAACCCTAACCCTAACCCTAACCCTAACCCTAACCCTAACCCTAACCCTAACCCTAACCCTAACCCTAACCCTAACCCTAACCCTAACCCTAACCCTAACCCTAACCCTAACCCTAACCCTAACCCTAACCCTAACCCTAACCCTAACCCTAACCCTAACCCTAACCCTAACCCTAACCCTAACCCTAACCCTAACCCTAACCCTAACCCTAACCCTAACCTAACCCTAACCCTAACCCTAACCCTAACCCTAACCCTAACCCTAACCCTAACCCTAACCCTAACCCTAACCCTAACCCTAACCCTAACCCTAACCCTAACCCTAACCCTAACCCTAACCCTAACCCTAACCCTAACCCTAACCCTAACCCTAACCCTAACCCTAACCCTAACCCTAACCCTAACCCTAACCCTAACCCTAACCCTAACCCTAACCCTAACCCTAACCCTAACCCTAACCCTAACCCTAACCCTAACCCTAACCCTAACCCTAACACAAGTCCCACCCACCTAAGTCCCACCCAAGTCAAACACAAGTCCCACCCACCTAAGGTCCACCCACGTCCTATATATATATATGTGGGGCTCAACTCCATAACTCAAGAAAGGGAGGAGATAGAGGGATGGGACCACGCCCAATCGACTGGGCGTGGCCAAATTAGTATACATGCAAAGTATCCGCCCCATAGGACCAAAGGGGGCGGAGTTAGAGGGGGGGGCTCAACTGGGGGCTCAACTCCATAACTCAAAAATGGGAGGGGCTAGAGGGATGGGACCACGCCCAATCGACTGGGCGTGACCAAATTAGTATACAGGCGAAGTCTCCGCCCTGTAAGACCAAAGGGGGCGGAGTTAGAGGGGGGGGCTCAACTGGGGGCTCAACTCCATAACTCAAAAAGGGGAGGAGCTAGAGGGATGGGACCACGCCCAATCGACTGGGCGTGGCCTAATTAGTATACAGGCGAAGTTTCCTCCCCCTAGGACCAAAGGGGGCGGAGTTACTGGGGGGGGCTCAACTCAGGGGGGCTCAACTTCGCAAAAGTGCCTATTACCTAACCCTAACCCTAACCCTAACCCTAACCCTAACCGCATGCTGGATTGTTTATATATGGTTATTAAATTTTAAAATTAAAAACAAATGTATTGATAGTGAAAAAACGATTTATGAAGCACCATACAGTGTTGAAAGGTATTTAGCAGTGGGAGGGGCACCCCGCCCTCTACCACTATGGAGTTGGAGAGGGAACAGAAACAGTTGTCATCCCAATTCGCCTGATGAGAACCTTGGGAAAGTTCGAAACGCGTCGCGAGAGTGTGCCTGGATGACACGGGACCGTAAAAATGAGTACAGCTGCCATCATTTGAAAGGTGGGTGATGTAGCAGAGCCTTGGAAAATTTTCTCTTCATGCCCAAATAGGCGTCGAGTTGGTCAAAATGGCCTCCATCATTGGTGTGAGTGATGTTGAAGAGCCGCATAATTTTTTCTCCGTCCCCTGTGACGTCGAGTGTCTCCTTATGTCCAAATAGACGGGAGTTATATATGTCCAAATAGACGGGAGTTATATGCCCCTCACCACATCTGCCTAAAACCTAACCTTCGTTTTTTTATAAAATTAAACCCTTGTTAATATAGCCCTCTTGATTTGAACCCTGGCAATTTTAGCCCTATTTTGTTTTTTAATAATGATATATATCTCTCTGTGTGTATGTGTGTGGACTCGTGGCGGCCAGTGGTACTCTGGACAGTGCACAACCGTTTCCGAATCCTTCGGGAATCGGATCCTGGATCTTCATTCACCTAACCCTAACTAACCCTAACCCTAACCCTAACCCTAACCCTAACCTAACCCTAACCCTAACCCTAACCCTAACCCTAACCCTAACCCTAACCCTTTCTTATGGCAATTAGCCCTCTATTTTATTTTTTAATAATGATATGTATCTGGTCTCGTCCAGTAGCCGTCTTTAGTGGTCAGCGGTTGGGTGGAGAGTGCATAACCATTTCCGATTCCTTCGGGGATCGGATCTTGGATCAATTTCCCCTAACACGCCAGGTCCTCCAACTCTGAGCTTCAGATGGTGATGGATGGGGCTTTGTTTATGTATGGTTATTAAATTTTAAAATTAAAAACAAATGTGTTGATAGAAAAAACGATTTATGAAGCACCATACAGTGTTGAAAGGTATTTAAAAATAAATGTATTAAGGTTGAAAAAACGATTTATGAAGCACCATACAGTGTTGAAAGGTATTTAGCAGTGGGAGGGGCACCCCGCCCTCTACCATTATGGAGTTGGAGAGGGAACAGAGACAGTTGTCATCCCAATTCGCCTGATGAGAACCTTGGGAAAGTTCGAAACGCGTCGCGAGAGTGTGCCTGGATGACACGGGACCGTAAAAATGAGTACAGCTGCCATCATTTGAAAGGTGGGTGATGTAGCAGAGCCTTGGAAAATTTTCTCTTCATGCCCAAATAGGCGTCGAGTTGGTCGAAATGGCCGCCATCATTGTTGTGAGTGATGTTGAAGAGCCACATAATTTTTTCTCCGTCCCCTGTGACGTCGAGTGTCTCCTCATGTCCAAATAGACGTGAGTTATATGCCCCTCACCACATCTGCCTAAAACCTAACCTTCGTTTTCTTATGGCAATTAGCCCTCTATTTTATTTTTTAATAATGATATGTATCTGGTCTCGTCCAGTAGCCGTCTTTAGTGGTCAGCGGTTGGGTGGAGAGTGCATAACCATTTCCGATTCCTTCGGGGATCGGATCTTGGATCAATTTCCCCTAACACGCCAGGTCCTCCAACTCTGAGCTTCAGATGGTGATGGATGGGGCTTTGTTTATGTATGGTTATTAAATTTTAAAATTAAAAACAAATGTGTTGATAGAAAAAACGATTTATGAAGCACCATACAGTGTTGAAAGGTATTTAAAAATAAATGTATTAAGGTTGAAAAAACGATTTATGAAGCACCATACAGTGTTGAAAGGTATTTAGCAGTGGGAGGGGCACCCCGCCCTCTACCATTATGGAGTTGGAGAGGGAACAGAGACAGTTGTCATCCCAATTCGCCTGATGAGAACCTTGGGAAAGTTCGAAACGCGTCGCGAGAGTGTGCCTGGATGACACGGGACCGTAAAAATGAGTACAGCTGCCATCATTTGAAAGGTGGGTGATGTAGCAGAGCCTTGGAAAATTTTCTCTTCATGCCCAAATAGGCGTCGAGTTGGTCGAAATGGCCGCCATCATTGTTGTGAGTGATGTTGAAGAGCCACATAATTTTTTCTCCGTCCCCTGTGACGTCGAGTGTCTCCTCATGTCCATATAGACGTGAGTTATATGCCCCTCACCACATCTGCCTAAAACCTAACCTTCGTTTTTTTATGGCAATTAGCCCTCTATTTTATTTTTTAATGATGATATATATCTGGTCTCGTCCAGTAGCCGTCTTTAGTGGTCAGCGGTTGGGTGGAGAGTGCATAACCATTTCCGATTCCTTCGGGGATCGGATCTTGGATCGATTTCCCCTAACCCTAACCCTAACCCACAAGTCCCACCCACTTAAGTCCCACCCAAGTCAAACACAAGTCTCACCCAACTAAGTCCCACCCAAGTCAAACACAAGTCCCACCCACCTAAGTCCCACCCAAGTCAAACACAAGTCCCACTCACCTAAGTCCCACCCAAGTCAAACAAAAGTCCCACCCAAGTCAAACACAAGTCCCACCCAAGTCAAACACAAGTCCCACCCACCTAAGTCCCACCCAAGTCAAACACAAGTCCCACCCACCTAAGGTCCACCCACGTCCTATATATATATATATATATGGGGGGCTCAACTCCATAACTCAAAAAGGGGAGGAGATAGAGGGATGGGACCACGCCCAATCGACTGGGCATGGCCAAATTAGTATACAGGCGAAGTATCCGCCCCATAGGACCAAAGGGGGCGGAGTTAGAAGGGGGGGCTCAACTGGGGGCTCAACTCCATAACTCAAAAATGGGAGGGGCTAGAGGGATGAGACCACGCCCAATCGACTGGGCGTGGCACAATTAGTATACAGGCAAATTCTCCTCCCCCTAGGACCAAAGGGGGCGGAGTTACTGGGGGGGGCTCAACTCAGGGGGGCTCAAGATCGCAAAAGTGCCTATTACCTAACCCTAACCCTAACCCTAACCCTAACCCTAACCCTAACCCTAACCCTAACCCTAACCCTAACCCTAACCCTAACCCTAACCCTAACCCTAACCCTAACCCTAACACAAGTCCCACCCACCTAAGTCCCACCCAAGTCAAACACAAGTCCCACCCACCTAAGGTCCACCCACGTCCTATATATATATATGTGGGGCTCAACTCCATAACTCAAGAAAGGGAGGAGATAGAGGGATGGGACCACGCCCAATCGACTGGGCGTGGCCAAATTAGTATACATGCAAAGTATCCGCCCCATAGGACCAAAGGGGGCGGAGTTAGAGGGGGGGGCTCAACTGGGGGCTCAACTCCATAACTCAAAAATGGGAGGGGCTAGAGGGATGGGACCACGCCCAATCGACTGGGCGTGACCAAATTAGTATACAGGCGAAGTCTCCGCCCTGTAAGACCAAAGGGGGCGGAGTTAGAGGGGGGGGCTCAACTGGGGGCTCAACTCCATAACTCAAAAAGGGGAGGAGCTAGAGGGATGGGACCACGCCCAATCGACTGGGCGTGGCCTAATTAGTATACAGGCGAAGTTTCCTCCCCCTAGGACCAAAGGGGGCGGAGTTACTGGGGGGGGCTCAACTCAGGGGGGCTCAACTTCGCAAAAGTGCCTATTACCTAACCCTAACCCTAACCCTAACCCTAACCCTAACCGCATGCTGGATTGTTTATATATGGTTATTAAATTTTAAAATTAAAAACAAATGTATTGATAGTGAAAAAACGATTTATGAAGCACCATACAGTGTTGAAAGGTATTTAGCAGTGGGAGGGGCACCCCGCCCTCTACCACTATGGAGTTGGAGAGGGAACAGAAACAGTTGTCATCCCAATTCGCCTGATGAGAACCTTGGGAAAGTTCGAAACGCGTCGCGAGAGTGTGCCTGGATGACACGGGACCGTAAAAATGAGTACAGCTGCCATCATTTGAAAGGTGGGTGATGTAGCAGAGCCTTGGAAAATTTTCTCTTCATGCCCAAATAGGCGTCGAGTTGGTCAAAATGGCCTCCATCATTGGTGTGAGTGATGTTGAAGAGCCGCATAATTTTTTCTCCGTCCCCTGTGACGTCGAGTGTCTCCTTATGTCCAAATAGACGGGAGTTATATATGTCCAAATAGACGGGAGTTATATGCCCCTCACCACATCTGCCTAAAACCTAACCTTCGTTTTTTTATAAAATTAAACCCTTGTTAATATAGCCCTCTTGATTTGAACCCTGGCAATTTTAGCCCTATTTTGTTTTTTAATAATGATATATATCTCTCTGTGTGTATGTGTGTGGACTCGTGGCGGCCAGTGGTACTCTGGACAGTGCACAACCGTTTCCGAATCCTTCGGGAATCGGATCCTGGATCTTCATTCACCTAACCCTAACTAACCCTAACCCTAACCCTAACCCTAACCCTAACCTAACCCTAACCCTAACCCTAACCCTAACCCTAACCCTAACCCTAACCCTTTCTTATGGCAATTAGCCCTCTATTTTATTTTTTAATAATGATATGTATCTGGTCTCGTCCAGTAGCCGTCTTTAGTGGTCAGCGGTTGGGTGGAGAGTGCATAACCATTTCCGATTCCTTCGGGGATCGGATCTTGGATCAATTTCCCCTAACACGCCAGGTCCTCCAACTCTGAGCTTCAGATGGTGATGGATGGGGCTTTGTTTATGTATGGTTATTAAATTTTAAAATTAAAAACAAATGTGTTGATAGAAAAAACGATTTATGAAGCACCATACAGTGTTGAAAGGTATTTAAAAATAAATGTATTAAGGTTGAAAAAACGATTTATGAAGCACCATACAGTGTTGAAAGGTATTTAGCAGTGGGAGGGGCACCCCGCCCTCTACCATTATGGAGTTGGAGAGGGAACAGAGACAGTTGTCATCCCAATTCGCCTGATGAGAACCTTGGGAAAGTTCGAAACGCGTCGCGAGAGTGTGCCTGGATGACACGGGACCGTAAAAATGAGTACAGCTGCCATCATTTGAAAGGTGGGTGATGTAGCAGAGCCTTGGAAAATTTTCTCTTCATGCCCAAATAGGCGTCGAGTTGGTCGAAATGGCCGCCATCATTGTTGTGAGTGATGTTGAAGAGCCACATAATTTTTTCTCCGTCCCCTGTGACGTCGAGTGTCTCCTCATGTCCAAATAGACGTGAGTTATATGCCCCTCACCACATCTGCCTAAAACCTAACCTTCGTTTTCTTATGGCAATTAGCCCTCTATTTTATTTTTTAATAATGATATGTATCTGGTCTCGTCCAGTAGCCGTCTTTAGTGGTCAGCGGTTGGGTGGAGAGTGCATAACCATTTCCGATTCCTTCGGGGATCGGATCTTGGATCAATTTCCCCTAACACGCCAGGTCCTCCAACTCTGAGCTTCAGATGGTGATGGATGGGGCTTTGTTTATGTATGGTTATTAAATTTTAAAATTAAAAACAAATGTGTTGATAGAAAAAACGATTTATGAAGCACCATACAGTGTTGAAAGGTATTTAAAAATAAATGTATTAAGGTTGAAAAAACGATTTATGAAGCACCATACAGTGTTGAAAGGTATTTAGCAGTGGGAGGGGCACCCCGCCCTCTACCATTATGGAGTTGGAGAGGGAACAGAGACAGTTGTCATCCCAATTCGCCTGATGAGAACCTTGGGAAAGTTCGAAACGCGTCGCGAGAGTGTGCCTGGATGACACGGGACCGTAAAAATGAGTACAGCTGCCATCATTTGAAAGGTGGGTGATGTAGCAGAGCCTTGGAAAATTTTCTCTTCATGCCCAAATAGGCGTCGAGTTGGTCGAAATGGCCGCCATCATTGTTGTGAGTGATGTTGAAGAGCCACATAATTTTTTCTCCGTCCCCTGTGACGTCGAGTGTCTCCTCATGTCCATATAGACGTGAGTTATATGCCCCTCACCACATCTGCCTAAAACCTAACCTTCGTTTTTTTATGGCAATTAGCCCTCTATTTTATTTTTTAATGATGATATATATCTGGTCTCGTCCAGTAGCCGTCTTTAGTGGTCAGCGGTTGGGTGGAGAGTGCATAACCATTTCCGATTCCTTCGGGGATCGGATCTTGGATCGATTTCCCCTAACCCTAACCCTAACCCACAAGTCCCACCCACTTAAGTCCCACCCAAGTCAAACACAAGTCTCACCCAACTAAGTCCCACCCAAGTCAAACACAAGTCCCACCCACCTAAGTCCCACCCAAGTCAAACACAAGTCCCACTCACCTAAGTCCCACCCAAGTCAAACAAAAGTCCCACCCAAGTCAAACACAAGTCCCACCCAAGTCAAACACAAGTCCCACCCACCTAAGTCCCACCCAAGTCAAACACAAGTCCCACCCACCTAAGGTCCACCCACGTCCTATATATATATATATATATGGGGGGCTCAACTCCATAACTCAAAAAGGGGAGGAGATAGAGGGATGGGACCACGCCCAATCGACTGGGCATGGCCAAATTAGTATACAGGCGAAGTATCCGCCCCATAGGACCAAAGGGGGCGGAGTTAGAAGGGGGGGCTCAACTGGGGGCTCAACTCCATAACTCAAAAATGGGAGGGGCTAGAGGGATGAGACCACGCCCAATCGACTGGGCGTGGCACAATTAGTATACAGGCAAATTCTCCTCCCCCTAGGACCAAAGGGGGCGGAGTTACTGGGGGGGGCTCAACTCAGGGGGGCTCAAGATCGCAAAAGTGCCTATTACCTAACCCTAACCCTAACCCTAACCCTAACCCTAACCCTGACCTCTGGTAGCATCTCTTTTAATAGCCTAGTTGGTACAGGGTCGAGCATACATGTTGTTGATTTTGATGATTTAACGAGTTTAGCCAATTTTTCTTCTCCTATAGCAGTGAATGAGTGTAATTTTTCCTCAGTGACACTACAATACTCTGTCTGATGTGATACTGTAATAGACGGCTGCATGGTTAAAAAAAATCCTAATATTATCAATCTTACATGTGAAGAAGTTCATAAAGTTATTACTGCTGTGCTGTTTACAAACATCAGAAGTTGAAGCTTTATTTTTGGTTAATTTAGCCACTGTATCGAATAAATACCTTGGGTAGTGTTTGTTTTCTTCCAAGAGAGTTGAGAAATAAGCAGATCTAGTAGTTTTTACGGCCTTTCTGTATGTGATCATGTGCTCTTTCCACGAATTACGAAATACCTCTAATTTTGTTTTCTTCCAGCTGCGCTCCATTTTTCTGGCTGCTGTTTTAAGGGCCCGGTGTGCTCGTTGTACCACGGAGTTGGACTATTTTTCACATGCCTTTCACCCATAAATACAACACATCATACACAAAATAACTTAATATACAATAAAGAATTATAAGAAAGTTATATCAAAAAATAAATTAACCAAGAACATTAAACAAAAGAAATAAGAACAAATATTTTACAACCAACATACAACAACAGAAGAAAAACAACAAAACCAAAGAAAAACACAACAAATGTATAAAATGACAGGCAAAGCAACAGCGCCCCTGGATGATAATTCCCACGAAGCCCCGACAGCACGAGATTTAATGGCCCATAGGCGCAAGTCTACCTGTAAATTTAAAATATAAAAACAGATCAGACAGCCCAACCCAAGTGCCAGCTTATTGTCACTTTCAGCACATATCGCTACAAATCGGTAGAATCAGATGTCTAGCACACGTTACCATTAAGTGCACAGGTGAACCAGAAAGCTGCAGGCTCGTTCTATCAATCCGCGTCAAATCCGTGCACAGGGGGGGACCAAGGAACCGCTGATACGCAGCAGCGCAATCTATAATACAATTAACAATAACATAAAACACACTCTTTTATAAATAAACACTAACAAACTTTAAAACCACATACCGTATGCGTGCATCCGTGAGCTCACTTCATGGTAATACAGCACACAACGGGAGACAAGTCTGTAGCGTCAGGAAACCGCATGTATTGAACTGCACAAGGAACCACATGAGATGAGAGATGAGATGAGATTCAAGTTTATTGTCATTACACATGTACAAGTACAATGCAACGAAATGAAGTTTGGAGCAAGCCTCCGAGCCGCAGCTATTTAAAGCGCCGCCACACGCTCTCCAGAAATAAAGAAATGCAGATTGCTAAGCATACATGCAAACATTACATACATAGTACACACAGTACAAGTGGTCACGTGATGGTATTTTTTGTTGGGAATAGTAAGGGAGATAGGAAGGAGGAAAGGGGAGGCAGACGGTTGGATGGGGGGCAGGGATGGGGTGAGGTGTGTGTGATGCGAGTAAGAGTCTTGAAGCTTCCTGTGTTGTGTGAGAATGTTAGCCATAACTTAAGATGTTTTCAAAGTTCAGTTCTGTGGCTTGTCCTTGAAAGGAGATATGGCCGTGCACAGGGAACGAAAGTAAGATAGCAGGACCCAGCTGTCAAGCTGACCTCCCAACCGAGAGATAGGGACAGGCTGGACGTTGGGATGAGGGAAAATATCTTAATCCATTTAGCTGATCTTCTGTAATTTCCCAGACCATAATCAATCAATCCGTTCTGATCCTCAGCGTCAGTGGCGAGCGTCCAGTTCATGAATGGACCTGGACATTTCATCCAATTTCATGGTCAGACCAGACATACTGCGTAGCAGTTCACTAGCCTGACCCCCGATGGAGCCCACTCTTCCCTGCGTCTCCGCAGTCCGGGCTGAGATGTTACGATACAGCTCCTCAATCAATGTCACTCTTTGATCTATTACCTTCAGTCGGTCACACACATCCACGAAGCACTCTTTAATTTCCACAGACAGCGACTGGGTGAATTTACTGGCAGCTGTCTTACCAATTTTTCGATAGGTCAGGGCAATCCCAAGGCCGAGAAATAGGAACCCCACTATCATAATGCCAATTATGAATAAATCCTCAATGTCCTCCACGGACAGGACTTCCAGGCACAGGACTTGCCAGTTGTTCCAGGAATCCCGCATGTAGCCCGCGGGGAAGGTCCCGTCCGGGCAGGTGGGTTCTCCCGGAGTACCCTTCCTCAGTGAGAAAATCTTGTCAATCGCGCACATCAACCAAGCACCAGCCGCAAGGTTTGTCCCAAGCTACAGCTCTAAACAAGAATAATACTAATATGAAACAGCGCACTACTAACAGTTAGCCAACATCACCAAACATACCTGACCGGCGACTAGAAATGACGCAGAGCAAGGGGACGTGACTCGTGACGCCATACAACCTGACGGCCAAATTTATACCTGTCCACTGCACAGTGATAGGACAATCAATGAGCGGAATAATTACATGCAGCTGGAAAGGAGGTGATTCCTAGACCTGCCACATTTAGTAGCGGCAGTGATTGTCCTGCCATTTTTGAAGCGAGGGGGAGGCTTTGCAACCTTAGCTAAATTAAGTATACATGATACTAAGTAATGATCTGAGATGTCAGCGCTCTGCTGCAGAATTTCAACGGCATCAACATTTATTCCATGTGACAATATTAGGTCTAAAGTATGATTATGGTGATGAGTGGCTCCTGACACGTGTTGCCTAACTCCAATAGAGTTTAGTGTGTCTTTAAATGCTAATCCCAATACGTCTTTTCCGTTGTCAACATGGATATTAAAATCACCAACAATTAGTACTTTATCTACGGCCAGTACTAACTCTGATAGAAAATTAGCAAATTCTTTGATAAAGTCTGTATTATGCCCTGGTGGCCTGTATACAGTAGCTAACACAAATGTTGAACGAGTTTTATCATGTACACTACATAGCGTTACATAAAGCACCAAAACTTCGAAGGAATTATATTTGAAACTAGACTTCTGAGTAATACTGAAGATAGGGTTAGAAATTACAACAACCCCTCCCCCTTTACCTTTCAGATGCGGCTCATGTTTATAACAATAATCTTGGGGGGTGGACTCATTTAAGGTAATGTAGTCGTCAGGTTTTAGCCAGGTTTCTGTCAAACAGAGCACATCTAGATTATTATCTGTAATAATATCATTAACAATAAGCGCTTTTGGGGAAAGGGATCTTATATTCAGCAACCCAAGCTTTATCAATTGTTCATCTGTATTATATCTTTTGTTTATTTGTTGGACATCAATTAAATTTTTACTGTTGAATGGTTTTGATGTTTTTTTGTATTTACTAATTCGGGGAACAGACAGTCTCTATATGATAATATCTAATAATAACTACAGTGTATATTATTACATAAATGTGGAAATGATTCAATTATTACATAAAGTCATTATTGAACAAAATTCTAAATTACTACAGTGTATACTTTTACATAAATGTGGAAATGATTCAATTATTACATAAAGTCATTATTGACAAAAATTCAAAATTACGACAGTGTATACTATTACATAAAAGTGGAAAAGATTAATTTATTTCATGAAGTCATTATTTACAAAAATTCAAAATTACAACAGTGTATTCTATTACATAAAAGTGGAAATTATCCAATTATTACATAAAGTCAAAGTGGACAAAAATTCAAAATTACGACAGTGTATACTATTATATAAAAGTGGAAAAGATTAATTTATTACATAAAGTCAAAATGGACAAAAATTTAAAATTACGACAGTGTATACTATTACATAAAAGTGGCTATGATTTAATTATTACATAAAGTCATTATTGACAAAAATTCAAAATTACGACAGTGTATACTATTACATAAAAGTGGAAATTATTCAATTATTACATAAAGTCAAAGTGGACAAAATTTCAAAATTACGACAGTGTATTCTATTATATAAAAGTGGAAATGATTCAATTATTATATAAAGTCATTATTGACAAAAATTCATAATTACAAAAGTGTATACTATTACATAAAAGCAGAAATGATTCATTTATTACATAAAGTAAAAATGAACAAAAATTAAAAATTACGACAGTGTATACTATTACATAAAAGTGGAAAAGATTAATTTATTTCATAAAGTCATTATTTACAAAAATTCAAAATTACAACAGTGTATACTATTACATAAATGTGGAAATGATTCAATTATTACATAAAGTCATTTGTTGACAAAAATTCATAATTACAACAGTGTATACTATTACATAAAAGTGGAAATGACTCATTTATTACATAAAGTCAAAGTGGACAAAAATTCAAAATTACGACAGTGTATACTATTACATAAAAGTGGAAAAGATTAATTTATTTCATGAAGTCATTATTTACAAAAATTCAAAATTACAACAGTGTATTCTATTACATAAAAGTGGAAATTATCCAATTATTACATAAAGTCAAAGTGGACAAAAATTCAAAATTACGACAGTGTATACTATTATATAAAAGTGGAAAAGATTAATTTATTACATAAAGTCAAAATGGACAAAAATTTTAAATTACGACAGTGTATACTATTACATAAAAGTGGCTATGATTTAATTATTACATAAAGTCATTATTGACAAAAATTCAAAATTACGACAGTGTATACTATTACATAAAAGTGGAAATAATTCAATTATTACATAAAGTCAAAGTGGACAAAATTTCAAAATTACGACAGTGTATTCTATTACATAAAAGTGGAAATGATTCAATTATTCTATAAAGTCATTATTGACAAAAATTCATAATTACAACAGTGTATACTATTACATAAAAGCGGAAATGATTCAATTATTACATGAAGTTAAAATGAACAAAAATAAAAAATTACGACAGTGTATACTATTACATAAAAGTGGAAAAGATTAATTTATTTCATCAAGTCATTATTTACAAAAATTCAAAATTACAACAGTGTATACTATTACATAAATGTGGAAATGATTCAATTATTACATAAAGTCATTTGTTGACAAAAATTCATAATTACAACAGTGTATACTATTACATAAAAGTGGAAATGACTCATTTATTACATAAAGTCAAAGTGGACAAAAATTCAAAATTACGACAGTGTATACTATTACATAAAAGTGGAAAAGATTAATTTATTTCATGAAGTCATTATTTACAAAAATTCAAAATTACAACAGTGTATTCTATTACATAAAAGTGGAAATTATCCAATTATTACATAAAGTCAAAGTGGACAAAAATTCAAAATTACGACAGTGTATACTATTATATAAAAGTGGAAAAGATTAATTTATTACATAAAGTCAAAATGGACAAAAATTTAAAATTACGACAGTGTATACTATTACATAAAAGTGGCTATGATTTAATTATTACATAAAGTCATTATTGACAAAAATTCAAAATTATGACAGTGTATACTATTACATAAAAGTGGAAATTATTCAATTATTACATAAAGTCAAAGTGGACAAAATTTCAAAATTACGACAGTGTATTCTATTACATAAAAGTGGAAATGATTCAATTATTCTATAAAGTCATTATTGACAAAAATTCATAATTACAACAGTGTATACTATTACATAAAAGCGGAAATGATTCAATTATTACATGAAGTTAAAATGAACAAAAATTAAAAATTACGACAGTGTATACTATTACATAAAAGTGGAAAAGATTAATTTATTTCATAAAGTCATTATTTACAAAAATTCAAAATTACAACAGTGTATACTATTACATAAATGTGGAAATGATTCAATTATTACATAAAGTCATTTGTTGACAAAAATTCATAATTACAACAGTGTATACTATTACATAAAAGTGGAAATGACTCATTTATTACATAAAGTCAAAGTGGACAAAAATTCAAAATTACGACAGTGTATACTATTACATAAATGTGGAAATGACTCATTTATTACATAAAGTCATTATTGACAAAAATTCATAATTACAAAGTGTATACTATTACATAAAAGCGGAAAAAATTCAATTATTACATAAAGTCAAAGTGGACAAAAATTCAAAATTACGACAGTATATACTATTACATAAAAGTGGAAATTATTCAATTATTATATAAAGTCATTATTGACAAAAAATCATAATTACAACAGTGTATACTATTACATAAAAACGGAAATGATTCAATTATTACATAAAGTCAAAATGAACAAAAATAAAAAATTAC
Organism: Gobio gobio; assembly: GCF_949357685.1. NCBI lineage: Eukaryota > Metazoa > Chordata > Actinopteri > Cypriniformes > Gobionidae > Gobio > Gobio gobio. Next base: position 22,569 of record NC_137104.1, read on the forward strand.
GACAGTGTATAATACTATTAAATAAAAGTGGAAAAGATTAATTTATTTCATAAAGTCATTTTTTACAAAAATTCAAAATTACAACAGTGTATACTATTACATAAAAGTGGAAATGACTCATTTATAACATAAAGTCAAAGTGGACAAAAATTCAAAATTACGACAGTGTATACTATTACATAAAAGTGGAAATGATTCAATTATTATATAAAGTCATTATTGACAAAAATTCATAATTACAAAGTGTATACTATTACATAAAAGCGGAAAAAATTCAATTATTACATAAAGTCAAAGTGGACAAAAATTCAAAATTACGACAGTGTATACTATTACATAAAAGTGGAAATGATTCAATTATTATATAAAGTCATTATTGACAAAAAAATCATAATTACAACAGTGTATACTATTACATAAAAACGGAAATGATTCAATTATTACATAAAGTCAATTTTAACAAAAATAAAAAATTACGACAGTGTATAATATTACATAAAAGTGGAAAAGATTAATTTATTTCATAAAGTCATTTTTTACAAAAATTCTAAATTACAACAGTGTATACTATTACATTAATGTGGAAATTATTCAATTATTACATAAAGTCATTGTTGACAAAAACTCATAATTACAACAGTGTATACTATTACATAAAAGTGGAAATTATTCAATTATTACATAAAGTCATTTGTTGACAAAAATTCATAATTACAACAGTGTATACTATTACATAAAAGTGGAAATTACTCATTTATTACATAAAGTCAAAGTGGACAAAGATTCAAAATTACAACAGTGTATACTATTACATAAATGTGGAAATGACTCATTTATTACATAAAGTCATTATTGACAAAAATTCATAATTACAAAGTGTATACCATTACATAAAAGCGGAAAAAATTCAATTATTACATAAAGTCAAAGTGGACAAAAATTCAAAATTACGACAGTGTATAATACGATTACATAAAAGTGGAAAAGATTAATTTATTTCATAAAGTCAATTTTTACAAAAATTCAAAATTACAACAGTGTATACTATTACATAAAAGTGGAAATTATTCAATTATTACATAAAGTCAAAGTGGACAAAAATTCAAAATTACGACAGTGTATACTATTACATAAAAGTGGAAATTATTCAATTATTACATAAAGTCATTTGTTGACAAAAATTCATAATTACAACAGTGTATACTATTACATAAAAGTGGAAATGACTCATTTATTACATAAAGTCAAAGTGGACAAAAATTCAAAATTACGACAGTGTATACTATTACATAAATGTGGAAATGACGCATTTATTACATAAAGTCATTATTGACAAAAATTCATAATTACAAAGTAGATACTATTACATAAAAGCGGAAAAAATTCAATTATTACATAAAGTCAAAGTGGACAAAAATTCAAAATTACGACAGTGTATACTATTACATAAAAGTGGAAATGATTCAATTATTATATAAAGTCATTATTGACAAAAAATCATAATTACAACAGTGTATACTATTACATAAAAACGGAAATGATTAAATTATTACATAAAGTCAAAATGAACAAAAATAAAAAATTACGACAGTGTATAATACTATTACATAAAAGTGGAAAAGATTAATTTATTTCATAAAGTCATTTTTTACAAAAATTCAAAATTACAACAGTGTATACTATTACATAAATGTGGAAATTATTAAATTATTACATAAAGTCATTGTTGACAAAAACTCATAATTACAACAGTGTATACTATTACATAAATGTGGAAATTATTCAATTATTACATAAAGTCATTGTTGACAAAAACTCATAATTACAACAGTGTATACTATTACATAAAAGTGGAAATTATTCAATTATTACATAAAGTCAAAGTGGACAAAAATTCAAAATTACGACAGGGTATACTATTACATAAAAGTGGAAATGATTCAATTATTATATAAAGTCATTATTGACAAAAATTCATAATTACAAAGTGAATACTATTACATAAAAGCGGAAAAAAATCAATTATTAGATAAAGTCAAAGTGGACAAAAATTCAAAATTACGACAGAGTATACTATTACATAAAAGTGGAAATGATTCAATTATTATACAGTCATTATTGATAATTACAATTATTCATAATTACAAAGTGTATACTATTACATAAAAGCGGAAAAAATTCAATTATTACATAAAGTCAAAGTGGACAAAAATTCAAAATTACGACAGTGTATACTATTACATAAAAGTGGAAATGATTCAATTATTATATAAAGTCATTATTGACAAAAAAATCATAATTACAACAGTGTATACTATTACATAAAAACGGAAAAGATTCAATTATTACATAAAGTCAAAATGAACAAAAATAAAAAATTACGACAGTGTATAATACTATTACATAAAAGTGGAAAAGATTAATTTATTTCATAAAGTAATTTTTTACAAAAATTCAAAATTACAACAGTGTATACTATTACATAAATGTGGAAATTATTCAATTATTACATAAAGTCATTGTTGACAAAAACTCATAATTACAACAGTGTATACTATTACATAAAAGTGGAAATTATTCAATTATTACATAAAGTCAAAGTGGACAAAAATTCTAAATTACGACAGTGTATACTATTACATAAAAGTGGCGCTCACACAGACATTGACTCCTACACCTCCTCTGTATTGGATCATATCAATACCACCATTGACAGTGTTACAACCCAGAAACAGATCACCACATACCCTAATCAGAAGCCATGGATGAACAGGGAAGTGCGACTCCTGCTGAAGTCACGCAATACTGCCTTTAGATCAGGAGATGCACAAGCCTACAGTACGTCCAGAGCAAACCTGAAGAGGGGCATCAAACAGGCCAAGCACTGCTACAAGCTAAAGATAGAGGGACACTTTTCCAACTCTGACCCTCGACGCATGTGGCAGGGCATTCAGGCCATCAGTGACTACAAACCCACCCACTCCACCCCGCAGCCACTGATGTCAACTTCCTGAATGAGCTAAATTACTTTTATGCTCGCTTTGAAAGAGACAACAGAGAAACTGCCACCAAGCTCACCAATCACCCTCTCCTCCACAGATGTTTTCAATGCTCTGAGCCGGATCAGCGCGCACAAGGCTGCTCGTGTTCTCAGGGCATGTGCGGAGCAGCTCGCTGGGGTTTTTACAGACATTTTCAACCTGTCTCTTGCCCAAGCAGCTGTACCATCATGCTTTAAACGCACTTCCATTGTGCCAGTGCCAAAACACTCTAGCCCGAGGTGCCCTAATGACTACCGCCCTGTAGCACTCACACCAATCGTCATGAAGTGCTTTGAGCGGCTGGTCCTGGAACACCTAAAAGACTCTCTACCATCCACATTGGACTCACACCAGTTTGCCTACCGCAGCAATAGGAGCACAGAGGATGCCGTTTCCATGGCACTGCACTCTGTGCTCACTCACCTGGACAATAAAAACACTTTCGCACGCATGCTGTTTGTTGACTTCAGCTCAGCATTCAACACTGTCATCCCAACCAAGTTAATAGCCAAACTTGGAGACCTGGGCATCAACACTTCAATGTGTAACTGGATTTTGGACTTCCTAACTGACAGACCCCAGAATGTTCGATCAGGACTCACCTGCTCCACATCCATCACTCTTAACACTGGTGTACCACAGGGCTGTGTGCTAAGGCCATTTCTCTACTCCCTCTTCACCGCCGACTGCAAGCCTGTGTATGGATCTAATTCTATCGTCAAGTTTGCGGACGACACAACGGTGATTGGTCTCATCAGCAACAACGATGAGACTGCCTATAGGGAGGAGATCCAGCACCTGGCCACATGGTGCACTGAAAATAACCTGCTCCTCAACACCACCAAAACGAAGGAGCTCATCGTGGACTTCAGGAAGGAGTCAAGAGGCACACACGACACCATCCACATCAATGGAATGGCTGTTGAACGTGTCTCCAGTTTCAAGTTCCTGGGGATCCACATCTCGGCGGACATGTCGTGGACGACCAACACCTCCAGCCTGGTCAAGAAGGCTCACCAGCGCCTCTTCTTCCTGAGGACACTGAGGAAGAATCAGCTCTCCTCGGCTATCCTGGTGAACTTCTACCGCTGCGCAATAGAAAGCATCCTGACCAACTGTGTGGCAGTGTGGTATGGGAGCTGCTCTGTTGCGGAGCGCAAGGCACTGCAGCGGGTGGTGAAAACTGCCCAGCGCATCACAGGGACTCCACTACCTGCCATCGAGCACATCCAGAGGAAACGCTGTCTGCATCGAGCTCCAGCATCCTCAAGGACTCTCTCACCCAGCCCACAGACTGTTTTCTCTCCTGCCCTCCGGCAGGCGTTTCAGGATCCTCCGGACCAGGACCAGCAGACTAAAGAACAGTGTTTTCCCCAGAGCTGTCTCTTTACTGAACTCAAACCCCCGCTGATCCACTTCCCTCACATACTGCTAACTCTCCTACCTCACAACGCATTCACTTTGTTATTTGCACTACCGACTGTTTATTACAGTAACAGCTGTTTACTTATGTATTTTGCACTACCATACCTTAATTGGATTATGCTCATTTGCACTGCCGACTGTTATTTACAGTACCAACTGTTTACATTTGCATTTTGCACCGTACTTCTAATTGTAATATGCAACCACTTTCCACTGCACTTTTACACTTTTTTCGGATAGCTTCTGTCCATAATTTATTGCACTACCTTAATCCACTGCCATATTCCTCATATTAGCCTAACATATCATTGTATACCTCTATCTGTAAAATTCTGTTTATAGTAATAGCCATCTGTATATTATATTATATTCATAGTACATAGCCACCTGTAAATTCTGTTTATAGTAATAGCCATCTGTATATTTATTCACTGTACATATTCACCTGTAAATTCTGTTTATTGTAATAACCATATCTCTATTTATAGATATATTTATATATATTCAGTACATATCCATGTCCTGCACTTATGCAACCATTGTATATCCTGCACTTGCTGCTATTGCACTTCTGGTTAGACCTAAACTGCATTTCGTTGCCTTGTACTTGTACTTGTGTAATGACAATAAAGTTGAATCTAATCTAATCTAATCTAAACACAGGATTGTGCAGCAAATAATAATAATAATAATACATTTTATTTATAATGCACTTTTCTTAAACCCAAAGCGCTACAGAAACAGAAACAACAAAAGCAATACAACAATTTATTACAGAAAAACAGTCTTAAATAAATGTGTCTTAATCAACTTTTTTAAATGACCCAACTGTCATGAAATAATGGAGTCCACACCCGTGTTTTATATCTTGAACGTCCTTTTACTCCACTCTCCCTCCAAGCCCCCTCTGCGCATGTCCAACACTTTTTAACCAATCAACATACATGACATCTCCCCTTTTTTTCAGAAGCTTTTACTGAAGCTATCCTGTGTTTCTCTAATCACTTTATCCACTAAGTGAAATAACAATAATAATTGCAAAGCACATCTATAACAACTTTCTCAATAGAACACTTTAAGGTAATGCAATAAAACATTGCTTGCATAAGTATTCATTTCTCTTCAAAGCATACAAAATAATGTACATACTGACACTTGAACTTTCACTTTGAACTCTTTTTTTTTCTTCACAATCTTTACAGTCCCCTTTATGCTATGAAGAGCAACAATCCGTTTATAAATTCAGTCTCTGCACAGGCTTGCACACGCTCCCTGAGCGGGTTACTGTGGTTGACTGTGACTGCTGTACCTGCCCTGATGAGGTGGTATCTGTAAGATCAGCATGTGTCTGTGTAGGTGTAGTTATTCCCTTGGAATCCATAAGGTCCATGCATTCAGGACCCACTGTGCATTCTGGAGTTACAGAAGGAGTGTGCTCCTTCTCAAGGTGACGACGGTTTCTCCTGATCAGTTTTCCTTCCGGTGTTTCCACTACATAAGACCTTGGCGTGGAAAAGGAACCTTGAATGGTCCCTTGGTTGGTCCAGTCTTTTTGTCCATTCACTCTGACCCGGACAGCATCTCCTTGACTTAGTACAGGCAAGTTCCTTACTCCATTTCGGCGATTGTAGAAGAATGTTTGTTTACCTTTTGCTAGGGCATCAGCACTTTTCACTTTTTCATCTTCTGGCCAGGCAGGTTTTAGGTTCTCTTCCAGTTTTGGGAGTGTGGTTCTAATCCTCCTCCCCATGAGTAGTTCTGCTGGGCTGAACCCAGTGGATGCTGATGGGGTGGCCCTATAAGACATGAGAGCCAGCAGAGGGTCTTTCTGTCTCAATATATTCTTGGCCGCCTGCACCGCCCTTCTGCATGGCCATTGCTCTGTGGGAAGTGTGGGCTTGAAGTAACATGAACAAAGTCGTATTCACAACTAAAGTCTCTGAATTCTTTACTATAAAACTGTGGGCCATTGTCACTTCTCACCTCACGTGCGATCCCAAAATGGGCAAAGGTGGCTTTGAGTTTTCCAATCACTTGGCTGGTAGAGGGAGCAGGAAGTGACAGGATCTCAATGTATCTGTAGTAATAATCGGATATTACCAGGTAATGGCATTTGTTGTGTTCACACAGGTCCACAGCTATTTTCTCCCATGGCCTACCGGGTAATTCGCTTGGAATCAACGGTTCCTTTCGTTGTGCTGCCCTCATCTCAACACAGTGTGAGCACACCTGCACATGCTGTTTAATGTCCTGTGAGATATTAGGCCATCATACTGCCTGGTAAGCCCTTTCAAGGCACCTGTGTAGGCCTTGATGACCATCATGGATTCTATCCAGGATTTCCTTCCTCATACAGGTAGGGATAACTATACGTTTGCCTCTCATGACTAAGCCTTGAAACTCAGAGAGCTCCCCTCTCACCTGAAAATACTCTTGGATGGCCTCAGGCGTGCTTGCTGTATACTCTGGCCAGCCATTCCTAATGAACCAAAGGACTGACTGCAACTGGCTGTCATATTCTGTGTTCATCCTGATCTGCTCCATTTTCTGTGAAGTTGCAGGGAGGTTATTGACACCAGAAGCAATATACGCAGTTATCTCATTATGGCTGTCCGTGTTCTCCACTGTGTGGTCTGGGCCTCTTGATAGTGCGTCAGCTATGGCCAGTGTCTTTCCAGGAGCATATTCTGCAACACAACTGTACCGCATTAATCTCATTAAGAGCCTCTGGCACCTGAGAGGAACATTATCAAGGTCTTTACTGTTGATGAGTGGGACGAGGGGTTTGTGGTCTGTGATTAATCTGAAGCTTTCCAGCCCATACAGGTATTTCTCAAAGCGTTCACAGGCCCAGACCCCCGCCAAACACTCCTTCTCTATTTGTGCATACCTCGTTTCAGCATCACTTAGGCGCCTTGAACAGTATGTTACTTGCCTCCACTCATCATCATCTTTTTGAAGCAGGACGCCTCCCACCCCGTAGCTGCTTGCATCTTCAGAAACCACTGTGGGTCTGATGGCATCAAAGAAAGTGAGAACGGATGCGCACATCATGCCATTTTTCACTTTCTGAAAGGCTGTCTCCTGACTTGGACCCCAGTTCCACACCACTTTGGTTTTCAGGAGGTCATATATAGGTTGTCTGACAGTGGCTAAATTAGGGATGTATTTCCCTAAGTAGTTCACCATTCCTAGGAACCGTTTGAGTTCGTGTACATTTTGGGGTACCGGAAAGTTAGCAATGCTGCCGACTTTTCCAGGGTCCGGCCTCACGCCTTGTGCGTCAATGATATGACCCAAGAAACGAATTTGATTCTGTCTGAACCTGCATTTTTGTTTGTTCAATTTTAGTCCAGCAGATTCCATGACTTTGAGTACTTTTCCCAGGCGCTCATCATGTTCTTTTTCTGTTTTTCCGAAAACCAAAACATCATTCATATAACTTGCCACGCCCTCAAGCCCCTGCAATGTCTCAGTCATTTTGCTTTGAAAAATTTCTGGGGCGCTTGTGATCCCAAACGGGAGACGTTTGAAGGCGTATCTGTCAAAACGGGTGATAAAAGTAGTCAGTCTGCTACTCTTTTCCTCAAGAGGGATTTGGTCAAATCCACTGGCTGCATCCAGTGAGCTAAATATCTTGGCACCTGTGAGTTTAGAGATGACTTCTTCTGTTGTAGGAAGAACAAACTTCTCTCTCTTCACTGCATTATTTAGCTTCCTCAAATCGACGCAGATCCGAACATCTCCATTGGGCTTGAGGACGGGGACCATGGCAGCGCACCACTCTGTTGGTTCAGTCACTTTTTCAATGATACCTTCTTTCTCCATACGGCTCAGTTCAGTTTTCACCTTGGGCAGGAGAGGAAGGGGTACACGGCATGATACATTCACTGCATAGGGTTCAGCTCCTTCTTTTAAGACTATCTTTACTGGATCTGTTTTCAGCTTTCCACCCTGCTGAAACACATCTTTTATTTCATTCACTCGCTTTACAAGCCTCATTTCTGTGGCTGCCACTCGGCTCAGCAGGTTATTTGCTTCCTTTCCTGGAAGTACATACACTGGATATGAGTAACAATTTCCTTTATATGTCATTTTTGCATGAAATTGACCTAGGCACTTGAGTTTACCCCCTGGGGTGCTAAGTGAAATTACTGCTGGGTACAGTTCTTTCTTTGGCACAAGCTGTTCAAACGTTTCCTCACTTATCACACATGCATCGGCTCCTGTGTCAATTTTGAAGTTAAGTGGTGTCTGACCAATTTTCACTTGAACCGTCCAATGTTCCTCATTTGTTTCCTCATTAAAAGCTCCTAAGAACAATGCATTTTCCATTTCTTCCGTTATTTCTCTCACTGTCTTTGTTTTACACATCCTCTGCCAATGTCCTTTCTTATTTCATTTATTACATGTACTTTTTGTTGCAGGGCAAATTTCGTCTTTTGCGTGCGGTTTCTTACCACATCTACTGCAATTTCTTGCATTCCCATAGCAGGCTGTGCTGCTCTGTGCTGCTGCTGCACCCCGTGGTCTGTGTGTGTATCTCCCCCTCCCTCTAGTGGGCGTTCCGTGTGTTACTTGTTGAACAAGCTCGCTGCGCATTTCACGTGTTTGCAACCCAACTTGCACTGCAATATCTTCTGACTGCCTTACATTTTGTATTGCTTCTGATAGCTTCAATGTAGGCATCAGTTGTAACTTTTGGGAAAGTCTTTTATCCCTTATACCGACCACAAGCCGGTCACAAATGTGCTCATCTCTTTTGTCACTGAACTCACAATTCGCTGCCAGTTCATACAGCGAGCGAATGTACGTCTCCGCTTTCTCCCCCGGTAGCTGGTTTCTCTGATAAAAACATGCGCGCTCATGTATTAGATTCCGTTTTGGGATGAAGTACTCCTCAAATTTCGCCAGTATCCTCCTCGTTTTCAAAACTAAAGGAAGACAATATTTTCTCTGCCTCGCTTCCCATTGCATAGACTAGAGAACTGACCTGTACAGAGCTGTCATCTTTGTTAAGTTTTGTCACGGTTCTGAAGCGACAAAATCGTTGTTTCCATTCGGGCCATTCCGAGGGATTTTCGAAAGAAAACTGCTCCGGAGGATTAAACTTTGCCATTTTGTCGGCAGGGTTCACGCTGTACTCAATTGACCAGCTTCTGACACCATGTCATGAAATAATGGAGTCCACACCCGTGTTTTATATCTTGAACGTCCTTTTACTCCACTCTCCCTCCAAGCCCCCTCTGCGCATGTCCAACACTTTTTAACCAATCAACATACATGACACCAACGTTGGTGCATTTCTGATGGGCAGAGGAAGCACATCCCATAGCTTGGGGGCTTTGTATGAAAAGGCTCTTTCCTCCATGGTCTTTAGCTTACATGAGGGCTGGTGAAGTGAAAGAGAGCTAGCAGAGCGAAGAGAGCGTGATGGAGTATAAGGGCTGATGAGATCACAGAGATACTTAGGTGCAGTCCCATGAAGAGCCTTGTATGCTAATGTTAAAACCGATTCTCGCATTTATGGGAAGCCATTGCAATTGTGAAAGAACCTGTGTAATGCGTTCATGAGGAGAAGTATGTAGCGAATATGAGTCAGATAAAATAATAACTCAACAGGGAATTGAATTAAAGTGAAAGAGACTCGAATGACACTATAATTTATAAATAATTCAGAATTAATGTTTACACCTTAACTTATTTGTCCGCCGATATGTAAGAACTTAAAGGGGGCTCTGTTAAAGGGAAACTATTTAGCTCAAATGAATGAATTAATGAATTCATAGGAAATTTTGAGAGTCTATTTTACAGCCGAGCAAATTACTCTTCCAGCGTTCATTTGAACGGGCCGTAAATATCAACTCTGCAGCGGATATTAATATCCGAACAATAGTGAAACACTATTTAACAGCCAGGTAACTTAGATTGGCAGTTCAAGACATTAAATTGATAAGCACATAACACAAGGACAGTTATCTTTGAATACAAACTGAACTTTATTGATTACTCTAACACATCAAACTAATATCTAACATAAACACACGCACTTGCACATTCACACGTTGCAGAAAGGAAGAAGGTGAGGAAAAGAATAAGTTCTAAGAGAGAGAAATTATGAAATCCTAAGCAATATATGCATTTATGACACATGACCTGAAGAAACCATTGATCAGTAATTTAACCTCCTATCGTTTCTTAGGCAGGGTTATTACATTTAATCTAATGCACCAGTTCAGCTTGGAATCAAGAGGCATTACTTGCGTTTGTGTCTCGTGTGTCGTCTGACAAGGGGGTTCCCTTTTTCCTGGCTGGACAAGGGGTTTTCCCGGGTCTTTGATTCGCTGAAGGTCTGGTCGTGTCTTGGATCGTCTTGGGAAGCCAATCACGTGGCATGTTGGCGGCTGGATGAAAGTCTTGTGGGCGTTGTTGAAGTTGAAGCGCGCGGTTGGAGACTCGTTGTTGAGAAGCTTTTGCGGCGGAACTTAACAGAACCCGAGACTTAACGGAAAGAAAATAAACTTTAAGTAAAAGAAAGGAAAGTGAGAGCAGATGGCCTAAATGAAATCGTTGTTTAACCCATTTTCTCTGATCTTGGTCTGCCACGATCGTCAGATCGTCTCCTGGGAGCTCTCCGTTCAGAACTCAACTCTGGTCAAACTGCTAGGACTTAGCTCATCTCTGAACTGCGAACAGGCCGTGAACCAGCTCGAACCGAACTGGTTGTGACATGAACTGGAACCAAACCAAACTGAAGACTGAACTCTTCGTTCGTGTTCTGAGATTAAACTCAAATATTTGCCCATCCCTTGGATGGGTTCTGGCCAATTAGGCTTCAGGGGTGACTGTGTCTCCACCCCTCCCATAAAATTGGGTTATCTATAGAATTTAGTTTGCTGCTCTTAAGCAGAGAGTAAATTTAGACCTAATTTCTTACTATAAGGACATGATCAATTCTATAAAGATTTCCTTCAGCTCATCTGTTGGATTATTATTAGACTCCTGAACTCTTGATCCATCAGGATCATAACACACACTGGACAGAATATCACTCAGCACAACCCACTGTCGATACACACACATTATATACACATTTATATAATTTATTATTTATCATATAGCACCTATTGCACATTGGATCTCTACTGTGAATAATAATGTATACTGTACATTGTATACTATTATTATTATTATTATAGCGTAATGTATATTGTTTAATGTATGTTTTAGTGTGTATATTGTTTAAAGTATATTGTTTAAAGTATATGTATATTGTAAGTATGTGTATATTGGTTAAAGCTGTGAGAACCACACTCACATTGTGTAAATTATTTATTGTTTATTGTAGAGTTTACTGTGCTGTGAGTAATTGTGGGCGCATCAGTGTAATCTGATGCTGCTCTAAATGTTGTACATGTCATGTCGTGACTACTATGTTGCTCGGAACTGCACCAAGAATTTCACCTGCTGTTGCACTTGTGTACATGGCTGTGTGACAATAAAGTGATTTGATTTGATTTGATTTTTTGATATCCATACGAACACAATATCAAACACAGTGCCTTTTCATCCGCTCATTCAGTAGTTACTTAATTGCATGAATTGGGAGTAAAATACATATATAATGCATAATAGTCATGTGTATTCAGTTGTAAACACACTAACAAGCTATGTTGAAGGCTATTTGAATGAAAGTCCAATAATCAGTAATTTCATGCACTCCATATGTAACAGTTTCTGTGAGCTTGCTTGGAGTTTTAGCTGTGTCACGTGGAGTTCATTTACCGGTCATTGAAAAGACAGAGATCTGGTTGTTTCTTTGTCTTGTGATCACAACGAGTCCTTTGTCCTCTTTAACTAAGTTTTGGTCACCAGTCCATAGGAAGTCGGTTATCAACACTAGTAGCTCCGGGCAGAATCGAGCCTCCATCTCTCTCGTGATCGATGGTCGATTTCCTGGGGTCTGGAGCTGAATTGGGCTTTGTGAAGGGGATGTTCATTTGATTGAATAATTTGGAAGATTCATTCATCTATATGTCTGAGCCCATAATTGATACAGAGTGAGCACACGAGCAGCAGAATTTTGTATATACTGAAGCTTGCTCAGCGATTTAACTGGAAGGCCAGAGAACAAGGCATGACAGTAATCTAACCTAGCTGTAATGAAGACATGTGTAACCCTTTCTGTGTCTTCAAAAGAGAGAAAAGGTCTAAGTCGAGCTATGTTTCTCAGGTGGAAAAATGCCGTATTAGAGATGTGTTTTATGTGTGCTTCAAATGTTAATTGTGGATCAAATATGACACCAAGATTTCGATCAATCAAACTGATCTGCCTGGTCTTACAAGCAGCCGCCACTGTACCAATCTAATTCAGTTTTGGAGCCGTTCAGCTTCAGGAAGTTATTCTGCATCCAGATACTGATCTCTGCAAGACAACTACGCAAAGCTATTCATGAGCAATGGACATCAGGACTAGTGGTGATGTAAATCTGCGTATCGTCCGCATAGCAGTGATACCCAAGACCATATTTCCTGATGATCTGCCCAAGCGGAAGCATGTAAATGTTAAATAGAATTGGACCCAATACTGAACACTGAGGAACTCCCTGTCGAACAGGCACGGTGTCAGATTTGTAGTTACCTAAGCCAACGAACTGGGCATGATTTGTTAAATAAGACTTAAACCAATTAAGTACAGCTCCAGAAAGACACAACCAATTTTCCAGCCTATCAAGTGGAGGAGAGTGACATATAGTGTTAAAAAAGGGGATTTCCAGAAACCGTCAAACATGTTCCTTTAAAATGTGCTGGTTTTAAATCTCAGCTCATAGAAGAGGCTAAGGCTGTAGGAATAAACAGGTTAACATTAATTAACTCACTGAACAATAATTCAAAGTGACCACTGCTTTATTAGAATATTAGAATTTAAGTTTTTTTAAATTATTATTATTTTTCCTTGTCCATCAATGCCCCAGTAGGTGGCGGAAATGCACCAAAGTGCAAAATGCACCATTAAATACAGAAAAAGAAAAAGAATGGCTGAATCCGAAATCGCCTCCTATAGTGCCCTATTTAAGGGGAAAGCCAGTTGTAGTGGTGTCCGAAACCATAGTGGATGTTATTGAGTGCCCTCATTCTATCCCACAATGCACTGCAATAACGAGTGTACAGCTGATGTGCACACAGCGGCTGTTCGAATTTGTTCACTTGTTTTCATTCACTCCTTCAAGTGAACTGCTTCACTCTTCCCTACATTACTCCACTAATATAGTCCACTTGAGTGAGTGAATCCGGACACTGAGTGCACAGGAAGGGGAGTGTACTAGGTAGAGAACCCTACACACTAGGTAGTGTACACTAGGAAGTGAGCACTAGGTAGTGAACTTGTACAGTTCAAAGTTGGGAAATACATCAATTACATTTTTATCTTTAAATAGACTTTTCACACAATAACCGGAAATATGTAATCGTTGTGGAACCGGTGTTCCTGTCAAGCGTCATCACATCAGAAAAACATACCCGGGCAAGAGAAAATGGATCAGCGAGTCTACACAACTTTGTAAATGGATTTGCCAAATATTACATTTAATGGAAACAAACACTTAGGCCTATTTACATAAGTCTCAGATTACGGAGCTATAAAGAATCAGCGTTACATTACACGTCTTCCTTAACCAGGATGAGATCTTGTTTGTACAGACTTTGGCTACAGTTCAAATAGTCTAAACATCATGCAGTGAGCACAATTCTATTACAGAATTTTTTAGAAGAGTTAAAAAAATTGAATAAAGTGTTTGCTTTTGCAAGAGATGTGTGACGTTCTGCATCTTGTGTGTGTGGGTTTGAGAAATGGAGCCATAGTTTCAGAAATAAATAAAAAACGTATATTTGATACAGTGATGCTCAATACTGCCACTGTTGGGTGATTTGAGCTTTCTCTTTTTTAAAATGAGTTTTGAATCATTCATTATTTATTTAGCATTAAGACAGTAATGTTCCAGATGTTGTCTGTTAGAGAAGTTGGTCTAAAATGACCGTGAATAGATTTATAGTGTTAGGGTTAGAACATGAAATGATAAAAACGTATACATTAAAATGAATGCAAGTCACTTAAGATGAAGCAAATGACAGATTTTCAGAATATTCTTTCACTTTTTTATTTATGCAATGAATGAATTCTTTCTAAAAAAGTATAAACAACTAACAATCGGCTCTAGCACACATTTCTTACAAAAACTAAAAAAGACAGATTTTACAGATTTATATCGAAGACCTATTTCCACAGAATGGGTAAGATTTAATGACTGTCAATGATTTATGTAATGACATATGAAATAAAAAAATAGAAATCTACCGCTGCATGTTGCTCATTTTTTTGCATTAATAATCATTGCAATAAGTTTAAAAAAAGATTAAAAAAGAAACATTTAATAAAATTTGAACTGCTGATCTTCTGAGGTTTGGATTTTTTAAATGGCTGATTTCTCACAGTAATCATTTCTCTGGAACTCATCCAATGATAACGTGCTGATGTTTATTGATATTACAACAGCAATATGTCAATGTTTTTGGACTAGTAAGCAGAAGCACACAGGTGTGATATCCTCTCTGAGTGTTCAGCCCCAGTGTCTGCGGTTCATCTGATGTCGGCGGGCCGGAGCTGGCGTTCTCCTTCAGCTAAGAAGATCTGCATCGCCCGATAGAGCAGGTGAACGCCTAACTCACGCTTCCTCCGCACAGGCCACGTCGACACAACGCCGTAGTAGTCTCCTCGTTTCTGGTTAGTGAGCATCTTCAGCCCTGATAAAAGAGCACCACATCAACAACTTAGGATGTTTTCACACCTGAGAGTCCGCACCAAGGTCCGAACCGAAGTTCATGTTTTGATACATTTTATACATTCGGTTAGTTTTGGTTTGGTTTCACATTGCAATTATGCGAGTGCACTGAAGAACTGAATATGACACACTTGAGTCCACTCGTCTTCATCTCTGTGGGCGGCATCTGGACTCTGATTGGTTTGTAAACAGACGTGCGTCTGACGTCAGCGTCTTTGACAAGAGTGAATGAACGGTTGCCACTATTGAACAGTGCACATTGGCATTGCTGGACTATTTTCTTTTCGTTACGTTTAAAAGTGGACATTTCAAGCTTTATATACACATATTTCTCATGTTTGTGAGACGAGTATCTGCTGAGTTTCAGTTAATTTGAGACGCGCTCCAGTTCATGTGTAAAGCATGTGATCGCTCCCACGATTATTGTCTGCTGTAGACTATTTGCTTCTTATTTATTAAATCCAGGCAATTATCTGATTAAACATTGATTAAAATTAAGATACAATTTATACAAAACAAAATTCACATTAAAGAAAGGCTTTCTACGCAAAATCATGCAAAATTTCTTTCGAAATCATTTCTGACCTTCTGTCTTCTGACATTGCGCATCTTTTCACTTTTCATAATCAATGTAGCCGAGATGAAATTTAAAAATAACATTATAATATTTAAACATAAACAGGAACTTCCTGTAAATGTTCTGAAAGTCTGAACCGTACAGAAAATGCTTTCACACTAGAAACGAACCGAACCTTTGTTCAGTTTGATCTGGCCTCTTTTCGTCGGACCAAATTTCGTCTGTTTGTTCCGGCCCGTGGTACGGGGAGGTTTCACACCTGTAATTTTGATTCGGACCAGACTGAAAAGTCCGAAAATCCGGACCAAACAAGGCAGGTGTGAAAGCGCCCTTAGACATTAAAACATTTATAACTCTCCAAGCAGCCAAGTTCAGATCTCTTTACCAATGGCATCCACCATGCAAGCCTCGCGTGTGTACGCCTCCACAGCGATGACGTTCTGGAAACAGTGCAGGGATATCACTCCATGCCCAGCGCTCCACACCTGCAGGATGTGCTGCACCTTTGAGCAGAGTTTCTGGAAAACACCATCAGAGCATTTATTATTCATATTAAAGGGTCACTTCAGTGATTTAGCATTAGGCTTTGTGTCAGTATTAAAGGGTTAGTTCACCCAAAAATGTAAATTGTGTCATTAATGACTGAGCCTCATGTGGTTGGACACCCGTCAGACCTCCGTTCATCTTCAGACACAAATGAAGATATTTTAGTGTAAATCTGATGCTCTGAAAGGCCTCCATTGGCTCAACTTTACACTCTCAAGACCCTTAAAAGACACTAAAGACTAAAGTTACAAAGTCCATCTCACTACAGCGGCTCTACAATAACTTTATGAAGACGAGAATAGTTTTTGTGCGCAAAAAAACCCTAAATAACGACTTATATAGAGATGACAATTTCAAAACACGGCCTCATGAAGCTTCGAAGCGTTATGAATCAGTGAGTCGATTCAGTGGTTCAGAGCGTTATGAATCAGTGAGTGGATTCAGTGGTTCAGAGCGTTATGAATCAGTGAGTCGATTCAGCGGTTCAGAGCGTTATGAATCAGTGAGTCGATTCAACGGTTCAGAGCGTTATGAATCAGTGAGTGGAATCAGCGGTTCAGAGCGTTATGAATCAGTGAGTCGAATCATGATTCGGATCGCGTGTCAAACCGCCAAACTGCTGATTCGGCTCACTGATTCATAACGCTTCGAAGCTTCATGATTCCGTGTTTTGAAATCGTCATCACTATAGAAGTCGTTATTTAGGGTTTTTTTGCGCACAGAAACTATTCTCGTCTTCATAAAGTTATTGTAGAGCCGCTGTAGTGAGATGGACTTTGTAACTTTAGTCTTTAGTGTCTTTTAAGGGTCTTGAGAGTGTAAAGTTGAGCCAATGGAGGCCTTTCAGAGCATCAGATTTACACTAAAATATCTTCATTTGTGTCTGAAGATGAACGGAGGTCTGACGGGTGTCCAACCACATGAGGCTCAGTCATTAATGACACAATTTACATTTTTGGGTGAACTAACCCTTTAACCCTGTAGTATATTTGAATGATGGTACTTTCCCCCCTCATGTCCCCCTGAAACGAGAGAATTATGCATTTTATTTCTGGAAAAATTCCTCCGATGACGCAAATATCGTCATTTTGCGTCATCTGAGGATGTTTTGTCCAGAGGCTAAAGACTACAGCCACTAGATGGAGCTGTTCCGCATGTTATCATCCGCCCATAGGGGAGAGATCTCACACACAGGGTGCTTCTCAATTCTTATTTATGCATCCTCGTTTCCTTTCCTTGCGTCTTATCTCCACCCCTTCAGGATGCGAGGGAAGGACACAAGGAAAAGACGCGAGGACGGAGGAATTTAATCATGTGAAATGATATATCCGCGCCCCCTTTAGCGTCACTTCAAAGCGTAAAATCAAATAATGACTCTACACCGCTGGATTTAGTTTGCACATCGGGATTCTTGAAGATTTGAGATAACTATTTATATTGTAATGGTTTCAACCCCTACAAAATACCACATTTGTCCATATTTTATTTAATATTACCAGTTATTAATAACAACTATTTATTCCCAGTTTTTAACTGCTTTTTATTTGTTGTTTATAGTATTACAGTTTGTTTCTTTAATTTTCTTGTGCTTTGATATTTCTGCAACTGTCAGTTGTTCTTATTTGACATACATTTGTATCAATAAACTGTGGCAAGATGTGAAGGGGGAGGAGAATCCTCGCTCATGACTCCTCAGGAAGCCTCCTCACTCCTCCATCCTCGCCTCCTCCATCCTCGCCTCTTCGAGATGCAATTAGAGAATTGAGATGTCCTACAAGATGGCTGAGCTCAGTCCGTTTCCGGATCATAGGATGGAGGACGGAGGAGCGAGGAAACGAGGAGGGATATTGAGAAGCACCCACAGAATGAGACACAGGCGGCCACACGGACATTCATAACGGAGCGGTGCAGAGTAAAGTGAGTGTTTCAACTCTTCAATGAATTCCTGTGATAGTTTAGCTTCCATATTTGATCTGAAAACGTGCCAGACTGGAGCTTAACGTTCCCTCAGCTCTGCTTAGCTCTTCGTGATGAATGAAATCTGACACTGCTGGGTCTGTCACATGACTCTTGTTCGGCTTACACACACTTTGTTTAAAAAAAGACACGTTCAGTTTTTAATTGTAGTGTTTATTCTCTAACTGAACGAAATGATTGTATTACTATGAAGATGAAAACGACGGTGTAACATCCTTGCGAAGGGCAGCGAAGCAAGTGCATTCTGGGAGTTGTTGTCTTTCATCCACGAGACAAAAATACATTTTCTGTCTTTTCTCAGTCTAGAAGGCACCAAACTCAAAAATAATACACATTTCTACTGCATAAATGACCCAGGTTAAATACAACCCCAAATCAGAAAAAGTTGGGACAGTATGGAAAACGCAAAAAAAAAAAAAGAAGTGATTTCTAAATTTACTTTGACTTGTATTTCATTGCAGACAATATGAACACAAAATATTTCATGTTTTGTCTGGTCAACTTCATGTCATTTGTAAATATGCATCCTTTCCTGTCATTCAGACCTGCAACACATTTCAAAAAAAGTTGGGACAGTAAAGCATTTACCACTTTGTAATGTTGCCATTCCTTTTCACAACACTTAAAAGACGTTTAGGGACTGAAGACACCAAGTGATGAAGTGTTTCAGGTGTAATTTTGTCCCATTCTTCCTGCAAACAAGTCTTAAGGTGGGCAACAGTTCGGGGTCTTCGTTGTCCACATTCTCTATTGGAGACAGGTCGGGACTGAGGCAGGCCAGTCAAGTACCCGAACCCTCTTCCTCCGCAGCCAGGACTGCAGAATGTGTGCAGAATGTGCTTTTGCATTGTCTTGTTGAAATACGCATGGACGTCCCTGGAAAAGATGTCTTCTTGAAGGCAGCATATTATGCTCCAAAATCTCTCTGTACTTTTCAGCATTAATGGAGCCTTCACAGAAGTGCAAGTTACCTTTGCCAAGGGCACTGACACAACCCCATACCATGACACACCCTGGCTTCTGGACTTGTTGCTGGTAACAGTCTGGATGATCCTTTTCTTCTTTGGTCCGGAGCACACGGCGTCCATTCCTCCCAAAAAATACCTGAAATACTGCTTCATCTGAGCACAGTACACGTTTCCACTGTGTGATGGTCCATCCCAGATGCCTCGAGCCCAGAGAAGTCGACGGCGCTTCTGGACACTGTTAACATAGGGCTTCCTTTTGGCACAGTACAGTTTAACTGGCATTTGTGGATGTAACTACGTATTGTGGTACTTGACAAAGGTTTGCCAAAGTAGTCCTGAGCCCATGTGGTGATATGGCTTCTAGATGATGACGATTCTTGATGCAGTGCCGCCTGAGGGATCGGAGATCACGGTTGTTCAGCTTAGGCTTGCGCCCTTGTCCTTTACGCACTGAAATTCCTCCAGATTCCTTGAATCTTTTAATTATGTTATGCACTGTTGAATGTGAAATATCCAAATCTCTTCCTATCTTTCTTTGAGGAACATTGTTTTTAAACATTTCAATAATTTTCTCACGTATTTGTTGGCAAACTGGCGATCCTCGGCCCATCTTTGCTCCTAAAGGATTAGACCTTTCTTGGATGCTGCTTTTGTACCAAATCATAATTACAATCACCTGTTGACATCACCTGTTTCAGATCACATCATTATTTAACCATTTTACCTCATTACTAGCCCTAAACTGCTCCTGTCCCAACTTTTTTTGAAATGTGTTGCAGGTCTGAATGACAGGAAAGGATGCATATTTACAAATGACATGAAGTTGACCAGACAAAACATGAAATATTTTGTGTTCATATTGTCTGCAATGAAATACAAGTCAAAGTAAATTTAGAAATCACTTCTTTTTTAAAGTAAAGTAAAGAGTAAAGAGACTGTCATCGTTTACTCATTTTAGGAGATTTTTCATTTCATTCCCCAAACCTTTCACGCTTCAAAAAGCTGATAAAAACATTGGGAAAGTACTCCATTTGAAAGGCAGTTTAATGGAGAACATCAAACATGGCCAACGGAAGCTGAAAACGGACGAGGTTTGTCCTCACGTCACGAACTGAGCTTCTGTTTCTGAGCTAACCTTCCATATTTCATGCATGATTCTACATTAATAGAAGCCTAAATTAAATCTATTGCATCCCAATATTGTTCATTGTTATACGACACGGGTGTGATTACTCCACAACATATAGTGCATGTATAATAGTATCAAAATTCTCGTTTCTTCCCCCAAATTTTAGCATTATGCTAACATCATGTTAATCGTGTTAGCATAATGCTAGTAACATGCTAATCATGTTAACATCATGCTCATCATGCTAACATCATGCGAACATTATGGTAACAACATGCTAATCATGTTATCATCATGCTAACAACATGCAAATCATGTTAGCATTGTGCTAGCAAAATGCTAATTGTGTTAGCATGATAAGTCCCCATAGACTTAACATTGAGAAGAGGTTTGTGTGATCATATCTCCGCATCAGAACATCACAGAGACTTGGGGCTGGTCTCATATGAATCGGCCTATCAAGCGGACAATAAGTAGTGACAAAACAACTTCATAGCCACTCCCTAGCAACCATTTACACCACCCTAGCAACCATATATCAACATTAACAAGCCATATCTGAGCACCAGAGCATTGTAGAAATACAGAGTTGGGCTCTTTTGACTCAAACTGGCAAATAGTCTTTAAATATCACCTCATAAACTGTATAGACACACCCTAGCAACCATTTACACCACCCTAGCAACCATATATCAACATAGAGACAGAGCGTATTTAGGCCACGCCCACACCGGGGGGGGGGGGGGGGGGACAATCCAACGCTCTCCATTGACTTTGCATTGCGTGAGGCTGCCTCATTGTCATTTCGGACTTAATAACAAAAAACAGAACAATGTCTAAAAGCTGATATGTGACAAGGTGTACAGCAAACAAGCTAAAAAACACAGAAATAAGTTTTTATAAGCTGTCGACCCAAAAAAACGAGCGTTTAAGAAGATAAAAGTGGATACAGGCAATACGAAGTGATGCTTCAGCAGGAAGAATGGGTCAATTTTGGGATCCTGACACTCAGTGTGTCTCAGTGTGTGTATGTGTGCAGTAAACATTTTGTCACTGTTAAGTCAAATATCCAAATGTCCGTTTTATATATTATATTTACTGTCTCTGATTACGTTCCCTCTAGTTGCCGTAGATCTCAGTGTAATATGACCCGCGCGCTCTGTCTCAATGGCCTGAATCCACTTTTTTGTCCTTAAACGCTCGTTTTTTGGGTCAACAGCTTATAAAAACGTCTGGGTTTTTGCTTCTGGGTTTTGTTTAGCTTGTTTGCTGTACACTTTGTCACATATCAGCTTTTATACATTGTTCAGTTTTTTGTAATAAGTCCGAAATTACAAGGATGCAGCCTCACGCAATGCAAAGTCAATGGAGAGCGTTCGATTGTTTTCCCCCCGGTGGGCATGGTCTTCAGATTATGGGGCGTGTCGCTCTGTCTCTATTAACAAGCCATATCTCAGCACGAGAGCATTGTAGAAATACAGAGTTGGGCTCTTTTGACTCAGACTGGCAAATAGTCTTTAAATATCACCCCATAAACTCTATAGCCACACCCTAGCAACCATTTAGAGTACCCTAGCAACCGTATTGCAATATAAAGAAGCCATATTTCAGCTCCAGAACATTGTACAGACATGAGGGTGGGCTCTTTTGTTTCAGGTGACTAACCAGTACACCCAACCTAGCATCCGAGTGGATTTTTTTTGCCACGGCAAGCACCACTCACCTTTTCTTCAGGAAATGTACATTCTAGTTACTTACTATTATTTTTATTTATTTTTTGCAGGACAAAAGGCCTTCACTTTTTCTCCTGTTTATGGATAGATAAGGAGACGGGTATTTCACTGAATGTTTTGTTTCTTTTGTCTGTTTGTAGGGAAGGAAGGGTTTTGTGGGTAGTTAATGTTTGTTTATTGTTTTGGCATTGGCTCAACCCTGAAGGTTTGCTTCCAAACGTTTTTCTTTCCTTTTTGAAAGAAGCCCTAACCCTTTTTCCAAACCCTATTTGTAAAATTGTTTTGTCATTTATGTCACACCCTGACCTAGACCAGGGACTGTAACATTTATTTTTAAATACATAAATTACATTTAAAATGAATAATAATAATAATATACATTCACAATATTATTGTTTTGATACAACTTTTGAACGGACACCTAGGTTTTTTCCAGTTAATTCATCGACTAAATATGACACAAAAGTGTAATGAATCTGACCTTGGAGGTCTTGTCTCCTTTGAAATATTCCAGCGCTTCGTAGAGATGACTGTACGGTCTGGAGCGCTTGCCCTTCCCCACATAGAAAACCGCATTGATGAACGTCTGGAAACATTCTTTAGGGATCATGGACTGACTGCGATAGGGCAGATTCTTTGTCACTCTATGAAACAGCAGTGGGAGAAAATGTTAGTAAGCAATAAAAAGGAACATTGATTGTAAAAAAAAGGCAACATGTTTGATACCGTGGGTCAAGCAGGAGGTAGTTAAAGCTGGACTTGATGAAGCCCTCCCGCCATCTCTTATTCTGATCTGGCTTATCGAACTGCTCACAGAGAGCCAGCTCATCTGCCTGACAGCTGGGAAGCAGAAACCTGTGAAGCGCATGTTCCAGTTCTGGGCTGTAACCTGCAGCGGACACACAAACAGCTGATCAAGCAGGACAAGCTTGCACTGATCATCCACGCTTTATACCAGAGGAACCCCAACTCTTTACAATTATTTATCAGCACCAAAATATTAAGCCTAACCCATTTGTATTAACTGTAACGTTGATGGGGTTAGGGTTTCAGGTGGCCACTGTTCAAACGGTGTCACCGAATCATTCATTCAACAGATTCTTTAACACGACGAATCCTGGAAGCCTTCATGAGAGAGTCATTGAATCTTTCATTCACATCCTGATTAATTCTAGCCTGGTTAAAACCAGACCATTCTCAGTAGTAACTGAGTTATGGTCTGGCAAAGCTTCATAGACAAATCATTTCCAAAGGGGCGTCACCAACGGGCGTCGCTCAAATGCCTCTCGGCACAATTGGATAGACCTCAAACCAATCAGAGCGATGAGGGAGATGACATATGCAGAGCGACGGAGAAACATCTGAGACTATCAGCTGGCCGTTTCTCAATATGCGTTCTTGTCTGTACTTGTGTTCTCAAATAGGAAATGTCCCCGGTTTCCATTTCAGAAATCTGGTCACCTTACCTAAACCACATATTAATGTTTAATATATTATTTTTAAAATGTAAACGAAAAGAGGCAGGGTGTTTTATACTTCGTTTTATTATAAATATATAAGATAATCAATGTAGGCCTAGCTACGCGTTGCCTGAACCACATTCGTGTGGCTATTATTATTATTATGTTTAATTTTTATTTTTTTATGAAATGAGGCAGTGGTGTTTTATGACATATTTCGTACGCGAACTTCTGACTTGCGTCCGTGACTTACCAAGTTTGACTCCGGAGAACGAACTCCCGAGGACGGGAGGACACTAGTCCGCTTACTATGCTCTTGATAGTATCACTCAGTATATATTTGTATATGTAGTGCACGCAATGCATATTATCTTCAATGCATGTTTATAACAAAACGAAATATAAAAAACCCAGCCTCTTTTCGTTTACATTTAAAAAAAACACACACATAATATAGGCTATGATTATCACAGTAATAAATTAAATATGACACAAAACACAACCCAGTCTCTTTTTGTTAAATGTCAGTTTATGTGTGATCATCAATAGCAATTATAAAAGTATAAGTAAAAGGTATAAGAAGCTATACAATAAATAAAGCAATTCAGTCAAAGTCAGCGATAGGAGACTACAACGGTAAAGTTTAATATCTTAAAAATATAAAGTTATGAAACTTCACTTTGCCCTCAGACAAAACGATCTGTCAGGGAACAAATTATAGATTAATGAGAGCAAAGATCAGCCGTTAGATCTACACAAGACGAGACGGTTTAACCACTGCAGAGACTTCAGAGCCAGCGGCAGACGGCAGAAGGACTGGCCGAGGAAAGGCGCCTCTCGTGGGCTCAATGAGCGATTGAGCGCCGCTGGTCCACTGGAGCTCACAACTCCGAAAACGGCAGATCAAATTTTAAAAAAGGCGCTCTCTTTATAAATAAACCACAGATTTGAGCTTTAAACAACTTCATTCACTCCTGAAAAGGACTTAAAACTATATTTTGTAAAACATTAACACTACCAGAGGACTCTCGCTAAGACCCATTCGTTTAGCCACCAAAGGGCCAAGCTGGTATCAGACTTTTGCCGAATCCAGTCGGTAAGGCAGCGATAACATCTTTTTTAGATATAAAGGCTTCGAGTGTTGTTCTTTGCTCGGGTTTTAACGAAAAGGAAAAGTTTAAAACGCTTAAAACAGACGCGATAGCTGATTCGAACGAGTGATGCTCCACAGTAGCGGCAAATCTGCTTCACTGTCGCTGCGCTGTCGTCATCGTGTAAAGCCGCCCTAACGTTTCTAATTGGTGCCGCGATTTCTAGGGTTTAGAAATGGGTTTGAATGGACTCTTTGCCAGACTACTTGCAGAGCAAATCTAAATTTGCCGGAAGTTGTCTGGGTTTTCCCAGGCTAGATTAATTCAACATTTTAAATAGACTGCAGTAATTAACATTTTGTCAGAAGCTCTAGTAAATTAGGTGTTATTTTGTTTAGTTGTCTAACTCCACTGCAACCTTGTCATATTTTCAACTTTTTATCTTATTTAATCCTGACTTTATGTCAATTTCTAAGTTATTTGTAACTTTCCCACAATTGAGAATTAGCCCTTCGCTAAGCCCGCCCTCCTTAGTTACTGTTGCTACGCACGTCTATTACAGTGTGTGTGCGCCAGTGTCAGACATTCCCAAGAGAATCAGTCATTTTTGGCGAACAGGTGAAATATACGCTGACATTCAAATGGGAAACACACACATTGAGGAACAGCTAAGCTCACGCACAGCAGGGTCAGTGAAATTATATTAACATTAATAACAATAACATTCTCCCGCTTATATTATATATTATTAGGGCTGTCAAAAGTTTAATCGCATCCAAAATAATAGTTTGTGTTTACATAATATATGTGTGTGTACTATTTTACTATGTACTATATTACTATACGTGTTAATTATTTATATATAAAATACACACATTCATGTATATATTTAAGAAATATTTGCATGTATATATTGTATATACATTTATATAATCAATAATATATATATAAATATAAATGTTTTACATATAAAAATAATATTTTTTTCTTAAATATATACATGCTTGTGTGTGTATTTATATATAAATAATAATTAACAGAGTACACACACATATATTATGTAAACACAAACTTTTATTTTGGATGTGATTAATCGCGATTAATCTTTTGACAGCCCTAGATATTATATATATATTATCCCACACTGCTTGATCCACAACAATCTGATGGGCATTTTGCACTGTAAAATCATTTTCCCCAATAAGAATCTTCGGTAAAGTTACACTGAATTATTTCACGCAAGTTAGCTACTACTTTTACCTTTTAGGATACCGAGTATCAGATTTGCACAATCCATAAGCACAACGCTTTCCCTCGCTCGAAAGCTTGACAGACCTTCCACACCTAGTTACGGTTGCTAAGCCACGATTGGCCTGTGGCGGTTTTCGGGCGTGGCTTAGCGAAGGGTCAATTGAGAGCTGCGACATAATGAAACATTGATAAGAAATAAATTGTGGTATTTTCCCACTATGGACTACACTGATGGTTCAGAGGTTAGCCATGGTCACCATCTTGTACATTACATGTTATTTTTCTTTAGTTGTCTGATCAGAGACGTGCAGATCTACTTCATGTTCTCCATGAGAATGGCAAATAGCCAATTAGCGTATTTTATGAGACACAAAAATTAACTCTCTGGGGTTCTTCATTTATGGGTCACACTCAGGACCTTCTGATCAAAAATGACCCGGAGGGCGGGATTAAGATAAAAAAGATTTGAGTAAAATCAATTAAATATATTTTTGTTCAATAATATTTTTTCTTTTCTTCTTTGGTGCTTTGAGATAATTTTATGATTAATAATTAATATTTATGCAATAATTATGACCCATTTTTTCCCATTGAATATAATAAATGTATATTATATATATATATATATATATATAATGTTTTTTTTTTTATTAAAGCTGTTTTTCATTTTAGAGTCAAGCCTAGGCTTCATGAAAGCAATTTTTTAAATGAGATCGGTGCCATCCGGTGGACACATTGAGCATTTTTATCATGCAATAGCACATTTTTACCACTATAGTGGATCTTGCGTTTTATAAAAAAAAATTTAAAATCGTCTAAGTGGTCATAAAAAAAAAAATTGTCACACTCAGGACCTTCGGGTCAAAAATGACCGCCATAGGAAATGAGTGGTAAATTAGTTTTTATTGTGCATACAATCTACAAATCAGCCAGGATTCAGAAAAAAAGGACTCAACAGTGAAGGGGTGAATCAACAGAGTGCAAAACAGACAAAAAAAACTCACACACACACTTATACACACAAAAACACATGCACACACAAATTAACGCGTGCCATTCCAAAAGCTAATTGTGTTTTTGTGAGAGTGTTTTTAGTCTGTTTTGCACTCTTGATGTTTTAGAGATTCACCTCTTCACTGTTGAGTCCTTTTTTTCTGCATCCTGGCTGATTTGTAGATTGTATGCACAAAAAAACTCTGTATTTTCATATTTTTGCAAATTTCCCATTCATTTCCTATGTCATTTTCGACCCGAAGGTCCTGAGTGTGACTTTTTTTTTACGACCACTTAGACTTTTCAAATCCTGTCCCCATTTTTATTGGGTGTTCATATACCAAGTACCAATAAAGTCACCAAGTTTCGGACTATTGCGATGAAGCTACAATTTTTTATTTTAAAAAATTAGGGTCAGAAATGACCGAAGAGCCCCAGAGGGTTAAAAGCACGCTGCCTGATTAATGGCCTTTGAGGGCCAATTATAATAAAACCACATAGAAGCTCATGGGCCAGATGGTCACCTGTTGAGTACCTTGGCTTTATGTCCTTTGTTATGCATTTTATTTTGTGTACTTACCACTGAAATTGGTGGGGCTCAGAGGGATGGATTTCTGTCGGCGTGACTTATTCTGAAGGGATCTCTTCAGCTTCTGCACATACAGAGGACGGGTATGACTGTTTATGGGTCCTGGATCTTCTCCCATTTCGATTAACTTGTTTCTGAGGGCCTTGTCGGTTAGGCCACTTACTCCAACATCATCGTCCTGTTTGGGGCGACTGCTTTCTGTGCTACGATCTGGACTTGCAGACCCGAGCTGAAGGGAGCGCCAATCATAAAGAAGAGTGTCTTCAGAGCTATTGATGCTCATGCTAGAGCTGAAGGAGGTACTGGCCGTTGGGGGAACACGGGTCTCAATGAGTTCATGGCCCTCTTCGGTATCAGTATAAAGGTATTCCACAGGCTCATCTGTGTCAGTAGTTGAAGGCTGTCCAAGGGTTGCCAGTGTCTGTCGCGAGTGGCCGGATAGTCGGCTCATGCTAAAGCGAGGTGTACATCCAGAGCGCCCCGGAGTAGCACACAGGTTCTTCTGTGCTTTTGGGGAATCGTACATCAAAGTGGAGGGACATTCTGAGTTATTCACCTGAAAGGGCAAAGACCCTTGAGAAGTAAACCCACACTGAACACAGGACTCTTCCTCAGCTGTACGGATGACCTGTGGCCTTCCTGTTGTGCTTTTTTTCACATCTTGCATATCAGTCAAATGTTCCACTAGTTCTTTGTAACAACCATGAGGGATCACCTTATTACCAGCCTCACTGACACTCGTTTCCATCTGTGATTCATCAGTCCTTTCAGAAATGATGACCGTGTCAGCCATGCTCTCGGATAACATCTGCGTGTCCGCTTGGCTTTGGCCATCTGAGCTCTCAGATAACTTCAGAGAGCTCAACTGAGAGTCAACATCCTCCATTTTGCTCTCTCCACTGAAGCCGTCTTCATCAAGACTGTGCTTTAATGCACCATATGGCGACTTTATTGTGTTGCGTCGCAAACGGGAAGCGGTGGGAAGTGTCTGTTCAAAGAGGCTGGTTTGTAAGGAGGAGAGCCTTTGGCTCATTCTCTCTGAGTGACGACTCAATCTGGACCTTGTTCTCCCAGTGACAAATGGACTTGGAGTATCAGTTTCAGTACTGGCCACCTCGACCTTACCAGCTGCGGATAAACTGGTTTGTTCAGTATGACTCCTGACTCCTGGCAGTTGTGCGTTTCCATCTCCAACAACGGAAAGGCGTTGATTTCTCTGCCCTAAAGTCGACTGGGATTTCTGGGCACAGGGTTTGGTCACAGGTGGATTGCCATTGTCTTCAGTACTGGCCAACCCATTCTCCACAGAGCCTTCGTTTGGGCTCTGGTACGGGTCACTTCCACAGCTGTTGTACTCGCTAGAGCCACTACTGACGAGGGGCTGAACGATGCTCTTAAATTCATCATCATCATCATCATCATCATCATCATCATCAAGTGGTACAGGCCCCACAACAGTCTTATCAAATTCATCTTCAAATGTGTCGACTCCTTTGGAAAAAATGAATACATCGTCGGGATACGTGACATCGATTCCCTGATTCTGTAACACAGTAGCCATGCGTTTGGTATCTATAAAATCAGGGTATTGAGAAAGATCTAATGTAAGATCACTAGACTGATCGAGAGACAACTGCTCTTGTCCGATAATGGGCAAATAATCAATAGTTCCTCTGAAGGTGACACTCTTCCGGTTCTGCTGTTGAGAACCAACAGGGACTGGGTCTGCGGCTTGAGGCTGATGTTCAGATGTTACCCCTGGAGCGTTCTTACTGTCCACCACAGAAAGACAAGTACTAGACAATATGGGTGAGTCTTTACAAACGTCACCATTATTCCAAGACTCCAGATCTGAGATATCTGAGAGCCAGAACGCCTGGGCTTCTCTGAGGACGGGTTTCCCACTGGAGAAGCAGGACAGGCGTGTGCTGCTCAGCGGTTCTGCTCCCGGAGGAATCAGCATCGACCCTTCTGGACTGAACGAACGCTCACTCATGGACTGGCCAGAAAGGATTGCTAGAAAAAAGGAAGAAGACAGAATATTATGATATAATGTTCTCCAAACAAAGTATTATCTTTGGCTTTGATGAACATTTCTTTTAAAACAGCAGTTCCTGCGCTAACCCTTCACATGTTTTGTAATGGTGCTCCTATCAGGATTTTTAGGGCCGATCACTGATCACTGAAATAAATAATACTACATGATATAAAGAAGGCTTCAAACAGACCCGGGGGTTATTTAGCTGTTCTTAATAATAATGTAGGCCTGTGTTAAGCATTAGAATTAAGAGACAAGGCCGTATCATGAACTGACAACTCTTTATTTATTGGCAACATATTCCATTCACTCTCTCCGAGAGGATTAGGAACAGCTCAGAGATGAACAAATACAGCTTTCCAGTGAGATAAATAATAATAACAAAAGAACAAATATAGTCGTCAATGTATTAATTAGAAATAGAGTTAAATCTACTGAAGAGCAGAGAGTGATTTTCTTTGTCTGTTGTTGATGAACATTAAACACACAGACATTAGCAGGAACATTAGACTGTAAAAGCTGCACGGATCCAATATCTGACACACACACACTTGATTTATTTCCCAACTGTTCTGAAGTGAAGACAAACTGCCTGTGTTTCAGGAGATTCATGACCTCAGATGACCCCTGGTTATATTAGGGGCCCGCCCCCCCTGAATAAATGACAAACATTATTTGTCATTATGGTCAACAATAAGAGCTGCCCGATGGTCCGGTGCCAGTGTGAAAGACACTCGGGCCAGTGCTTCTTCACGGAAGTTGGTCATTTGCACATTTTTAAGCCTTGCCAATTTAAATATTCAAGCGCACACAGACAAGAAAGTGTGTCTGTCAGTTACTCATGAAGAGCAGCAAAACACAAGCGTCTCACAGCGCGAATACTCACACACAATTATATCACAATGCCCGTCTTGTTGAGTATCATCGTAATCATAGACGGTTATGTCCTTCACGTAAACATGAAATTTGCCAGTCACTGCCAGCATTTATGGTCATCTTCACAAGTTTCATGGCCCACAAGATATCTGTGTGAACATCTGAACATGCAATATATCAACAGAAACAACAGAGCCTCTGCTTTATTCTAGAATCATACATTCTTTTTTAATCAACACTTGAATGTTGCAAGTTTCATGACAAAGCAACATTTTGAGCATAAAGCTGAGAAAATTGCATGTTTCTGCTGCTTCTTCGCCTGTGTTTAGATCAGGAGATTCTGTGCTCGTCCAGGAGATGTGCTACAGCGCCCCCTACAGTACAACACTGAACACATGGACAGCCGGAAAATATCATCACTGGCTATATAAATATCGAGATAACAAAAGACGAAAACATCACTCACTGCTCTTGACTGAATAACTTTTAATAAAGGTTCATCTATATTTATATGCAGCGACATTTTACATTTAATTACTATTTCTGTACCTGATGATCTAGTCTAGAGCTACATGAACAGAACTGTTTATTTCACTTGTACATGTTTGTTCTGCTGTATTTATATAATTTGATTATTTGTTCTTATTTTATTACTGACTGTCTTTAACAATATAAAAAAATTATACGAGTTAGGTTAATCGTTTTTAGACTCATAACCTTATTTATTAAGGTTACATGGCTCTAAAACAACAAAAACAATACTTGGCCTATTTTATTTTATTCATCACTTTTTTGTGGAGGGGCCAGTCATAATTTTGGCAGGGCAAATAAAAATTTGAACCTAAACAGGCACAAATTAGGTTTTTTTTCTTCCGGAGAAACAACTCAAGCAAAGCCAGCCTCTGTTGTGTTGCAAATAGATGTGTGATGTGTAAAAAAATGTTGTTTATATTTATTTACCAAATTTATGTTCACTCTTGTCATTTCAGCAACAACAACAACACCACGAATCCCTAACACTCCCACTCCTGAGGTCGAACACCCCCCTGAAAACAATCCTAAACACTGGATAATAACAACAACTAATCTTACAATACTGAAATGCGGGTGCATCATGTTCCTCTCTGGATGTGTGGGATTCATACTCTTGGAGAAGACTGGCACATTTACTGTTCTCCTCCTGCTCTGCCAGATCCGAGGGTTTATTCCCATCCTAGAAATAAAGCAGGAAACACTTCTTAAGGGTTAGGAGGTAAATGTCTACATCTGTACAGGTCAATACTGATGTTAATGCACTGAATGCTTTACGTGATCTTTGAGGTTTGGGTTTCCACCGTTCCTTAAGAGTAGCCGGAGATTCTGAAAACAGCCCCAGGACGCGGCGATGTGTAGCGGAGTCAGATCCTCACTGGTCCTAAAACAAACAACAGCTTCATCTTCAACACAGCGGTGTAGGAAACACTGGTGCAGGAAACACTGGTGTAGGAAACACTGGTGTAGCAGAGCAATGTGCAGTGCATTATTACAGTGAGTGACCAATCACAGACAGGCATTCGCAGAAGGCTGGCATGTCACATGATTAGTGACTGATCTAAGGTTAGGGTTAGGTCATGATTAGGGTTAGGTCATGATTAGAGCGGTGATTAGGGTCTGACCTGAGGTTGGGGTTAGGGTTAGGTCATGATTAGGGTTAGGTTAGGTCATGATTAGAGCGGTGATTAGGGTCTGACCTGAGGTTGGGGTTAGGGTTAGGTCATGATTAGAGCGGTGATTAGGGTCTGACCTGAGTTTGGGGTTAGGGTTAGGTCATGATTAGAGCGGTGATTAGGGTCTGACCTGAGGTTGGGGTTAGGTTAGGTCATGATTAGAGCGGTGATTAGGGTCTGACCTGAGGTTGGGGTTAGGGTTAGGTCATGATTAGAGCGGTGATTAGGGTCTGACCTGAGTTTGGGGTTAGGGTTAGGTCATGATTAGAGCGGTGATTAGGGTCTGACCTGAGGTTGGGGTTAGGGTTAGGTCATGATTAGAGCGGTGATTAGGGTCTGACCTGAGGTTGGGGTTAGGTCATGATTAGGGTTAGGTTAGGTCATGATTAGAGCGGTGATTAGGGTCTGACCTGAGGTTGGGGTTAGGTCATGATTAGGGTTAGGTTAGGTCATGATTAGAGCAGTGATTAGGGTCTGACCTGAGGTTGGGGTTAGGTCATGATTAGGGTTAGGTTAGGTCATGATTAGAGCGGTGATTAGGGTCTGACCTGAGGTTGGGATTAGGGTTAGGTTAGGTCATGATTAGAGCGGTGATTGGGGTCTGACCTGAGGTTGGGGTTAGGGTTAGGTCATGATTAGGGTTAGGTCATGATTAGAGCGGTGATTAGGGTCTGACCTGAGGTTAGGGTTAGGGTTAGGTCATGAATAGGGTCTGACCTGAGGTTAGGGTTAGGTCATGATTAGGGTCTGACCTGAGGTTGGGGTTAGGGTTAGGTCATGTTTAGGGTCTGACCTGAGGTTGGGGTTAGGGTTAGGTCATGATTAGGGTCTGACCTGAGGTTGGGGTTAGGGTTAGGTCATGATTAGGGTCTGACCTGAGGATGGGGTTAGGTCATGATTAGGGTTAGGTCATGATTAGGGTCTGACCTGAGGATGGGGTTAGGTCATGATTAGGGTCTGACCTGAGGTTGGGGTTAGGGTTAGGTCATGATTAGGGTCTGACCTGAGGTTAGGGTTAGGTCATGATTAGGGTCTGACCTGAGGTTGGGGTTAGGTCATGATTAGGGTCTGACCTGAGGTTGGGGTTAGGGTTAGGTAATGATTAGGGTCTGACCTGAGGTTGGGGTTAGGGTTAGGTCATGATTAGGGTCTGACCTGAGGATGGGGTTAGGGTTAGGTCATGATTAGGGTCTGACCTGAGGATGGGGTTAGGTCATGATTAGGGTCTGACCTGAGGTTGGGGTTAGGTCATGATGACCCCCTTTTCCACCAAAGCAGAGCCAGAGCTAGATCGGAGCAAGAGCCTAGTTTCAAATCGGTTCTTTGTGTTTCCACACCCAAAGCTCCAGCTCCGAGCCAGGAAAAGTGGTTCTTAAGTAGCACCAAAACATTGCTGGGCTAGAACAGGGCTAGAAGTAAGAACCGATTACGTCAGGCGCTGGGGGCGGGGTCAACAAGACGAACACAAACTTGAGATCCGCCATGTTTGAAATAGCAGCTAATGGAGCTAACAGCTGCGGCTCGTTTGTAATCTCCATCTATACAAATTACGGCGAGCTGCATGAATGCGTTGGATTCGCTTTGTTTTCGTTGTGTTTTGATGCAGATGTAGGATCGTAAAGCCATGTGAATCAATAGTAACGCAACGTTTGCATTGTTGATGGAAGGCTTGTTCGCAGCGGTGCTGTACAGAGACCGATCGCCGTATGATAACGAGTCCAGCGAGAGCATTTGACTCCTTATGCTTTTGATTCACTCATACGTTTTTTTTATATCATACGTGGATCGGTCTGCGCAGTGACGATGCATCTCGAACAAGCCTGGTGTGTGTGTGTGTGTGTGTTTCCCGCTGCCCAGGGTTGCCAGCAGGTTTTCACAACAAACCCGCCCAATTGCTACTCAAAACAAGCCCAAATCGCGTTCCAGGGGGGGATTCCCCAGTAAAAATCACATTTGGGGGTAAAATATGTGTTTTTTGGCATGGTTACCTACTAAAATTCGCAATATGGGGCTAAATATCACACAATTGGGGTCGCTTCATCCCGCGGACATAAAAAAAACAGCCCGCGGCAAAACCACGGACTTGGCAACACTGCCGCTGCCTCGCTAGCGTTGCTGAGAGAGATGAGACGTAAACAGTGACGCAAGACCTGGCTCTGTTGTGGCTCTCAGCCCGTGGAAAAGCAAACCGGTTCTTAGAAGGATCGTCAGTCGAACCAACTATGAACTGGGACTAGCTCTGGCTCTGAATTAGCTCTAGCACTGCCTTGGTGGAAAAGGGGTAGATGAGGGTCTGACCTGAGGTTGGGGTTAGGGTTAGGTCATGATTAGAGCGGTGATTAGGGACTGAGCTGAGGTTGGGGTTAGGTCATGATTAGGGACTGACCTGAGGTTAGGGTAAGGGTTAGGTCATGATTAGGGTTAGGTCATGATTAGGGTCTGACCTGAGGTTGGGGTTAGGTCATGATTAGGGTCTGACCTGAGGTTGGGGTTAGGGATAGGTCATGATGAGGGTCTGACCTGAGGTTGGGGTTAGGGTTAGGTCATGATGAGGGTCTGACCTGAGGTTGGGGTCAGGTCATGATTAGGGTCTGACCTGAGGTTGGGGTCAGGTCATGATTAGGGTCTGACCTGAGGTTGGGGTCAGGTCATGATTAGGGTCTGACCTGAGGTTGGGGTTAGGTCATGATTAGGGTCTGACCTGAGGTTGGGGTTAGGTCATGATGAGGGTCTGACCTGAGGTTGGGGTAAGGTCATGGTTAGGGTCTGACCTGAGGTTGGGGTTAGGGTTAGGTCATGATGAGGGTCTGACCTGAGGTTGGGGTTAGGGTTAGGTCATGATGAGGGTCTGACCTGAGGTTGGGGTTAGGGTTAGGTCATGATGAGGGTCTGACCTGAGGTTAGGGTTAGGTCATGATTAGGGTTAGGTTAGGTCATGATTAGGGTTAGGTCATGATTAGGGTCTGACCTGAGGTTGGGGTTAGGGTTAGGTCATGATGAGGGTCTGACCTGAGGTTGGGGTTAGGTCATGATGAGGGTCTGACCTGAGGTTGGGGTTAGGTCATGATGAGGGTCTGACCTGAGGTTGGGGTTAGGGTTAGGTCATGATTAGGGTTAGGTTAGGTCATGATTAGGGCCTGACCTGAGGTTGGGGTTAGGGTTAGGTCATGATGAGGGTCTGACATGAGGATGGGGTAAGGTCATGGTTAGGGTCTGACCTGAGGTTGGGGTTAGGGTTAGGTCATGATGAGGGTCTGACCTGAGGTTGGGGTTAGGTCATGATGAGGGTCTGACCTGAGGTTGGGGTTAGGGTTAGGTCATGATTAGGGTTAGGTTAGGTCATGATTAGGGCCTGACCTGAGGTTGGGGTTAGGGTTAGGTCATGATGAGGGTCTGACCTGAGGTTGGGGTTAGGTCATGATTAGGGTCTGACCTGAGGTTAGGGTTAGGTCATGATTACAGCGCTGATTAGGGACTGACCTGAGGTTGGGGTTAGGGTTAGGTTAGGTCATGAATAGGGTCTGACCTGAGGTTGGGGTTAGGGTTAGGTCATGATTAGGGACTGACCTGAGGTTAGGGTTAGGTTAGGTCATGAATAGGGTCTGACCTGAGGTTGGGGTTAGGGTTAGGTCATGATTAGAGCGGTGATTAGGGTCTGACCTGAGGTTAGGTCATGATTAGAGCGGTGATTAGGGACTGACCTGAGGTTGGGGTTAGGTCATGATTAGGGACTGACCTGAGGTTAGGGTAAGGGTTAGGTCATGATTAGGGTTAGGTCATGATTAGGGACTGACCTGATGTTGGGGTTAGGGTTAGGTCATGATTAGGGACTGACCTGAGGTTAGGGTTAGGGTTAGGTCATGATTAGGGTTAGGTCATGATTAGGGACTGACCTGATGTTGGGGTTAGGGTTAGGTCATGATTAGGGTCTGACCTGAGGTTGGGGTTAGGGTTAGGTCATGATTAGGGTCTGACCTGAGGTTGGGGTTAGGGTTAGGTCATGATTAGGGTCTGACCTGAGGTTGGGGTTAGGGTTAGGTCATGATTAGGGTCTGACCTGAGGTTGGGGTTAGGGTTAGGTCATGATTAGGGTCTGACCTGAGGTTAGGGTTAGGTCATGATTAGAGCGGTGATTAGGGACTGACCTGAGGTTGGGGTTAGGGTTAGGTCATGATTAGAGCGGTGATTAGGGTCTGACCTGAGGTTAGGGTTAGGTCATGATTAGAGCAGTGATTAGGGTCTGACCTGAGGTTAGGGTTAGGTCATGATTAGGGACTGACCTGATGTTGGGGTTAGGGTTAGGTCATGATTAGAGCGGTGATTAGGGTCTGACCTGAGGTTAGGGTTAGGTCATGATTAGGGTTAGGTCATGATTAGGGTTAGGTCATGATTAGGGTTAGGTTAGGTCATGATTAGAGCGGTGATTAGGGTCTGACCTGAGGTTGGGGTTAGGGTTAGGTCATGATTTGAGCGGTGATTAGGGTCTGACCTGAGGTTAGGGTTAGGTCATGATTAGGGTTAGGTCATGATTAGAGCGGTGATTAGGGTCTGTCCTGAGATTAGGGTTAGGTCATGATTAGGGTTAGGTCATGATTAGAGCAGTGATTAGGGTCTGACCTGAGGTTAGGGTTAGGTCATGATTAGGGTTAGGTTAGGTCATGATTAGAGCGGTGATTAGGGTCTGACCTAAGGTTAGGGTTAGGTCATGATTAGAGCGGTGATTAGGGACTGACCTGAGGTTGGGGTTAGGTTAGGTCATGATTAGGGACTGACCTGAGGTTAGGGTTAGGTCATGAATAGGGTCTGACCTGAGGTTAGGGTTAGGTTAGGTCATGATTAGGGACTGACCTGAGGTTAGGGTTAGGTTAGGTCATGAATAGGGTCTGACCTGAGGTTAGGGTTAGGTCATGATGAGGGTCTGACCTGAGGTTAGGGTTAGGTCATGAATAGAGCGGTGATTAGGGTCTGACCTGAGGTTAGGGTTAGGTCATGATTAGAGCGGTGATTAGGGACTGACCTGAGGTTGGGGTTAGGGTTAGGTCATGAATAGGGTCTGACCTGAGGTTGGGGTTAGGTTAGGTCATGATTAGGGTCTGACCTGAGGTTGGGGTTAGGGTTAGGTCATGAATAGGGTCTGACCTGAGGTTGGGGTTAGGTTAGGTCATGATTAGGGACTGACCTGAGGTTAGGGTTA